>NC_133648.1:151108591-151408591 GCF_009905375.1 Apium graveolens | reverse complement strand
CTATACAAAGTCTCAGAGGTTGCTCATATACGTTGGTAGTTGTGGATGATTATTCACGATTCACATGGACTGAATTTCTCAAAGCCAAAAGTGATGCTTTTGAGTCCTTCTCATCTTTATGTAAAAGGATTCAAAATCAACAAAATAAAACCATAGTCTATATAAGGACTGATCATGGTAAAGAATTTGAGAATTCAAGTTTCACCAACTTTTGTGATGAACATGGCATCACACATAATTTTTCTGCTCCATACACTCCTCAATCCAACGGAGTAGTTAAACGAAAAAATAGGACACTCCAAGAAATGGCTAGCACAATGCTAAATGAATATCGTCGACCTAAATATTTTTGGGCCGAGGCTATGTCAACCGCTTTCCATATTCTTAATCGGGTTTTGCTATGACCTATAAAACAAAAGACTCCTTACGAGTTATATTTTGGCAAAACTCTGAAACTAAGCTACTTTCGAGTATTTGGAAGCAAATGCTTCATATTAAATTCAAAAGAGTACCTTACAAAGTTTGATCCTAAATCAAACGAAGGTATATTTCTTGGATACTCGAATAATAGTAAAGCTTATCGAGTGTTTAACCTCAAATCGCTTGTAGTGGAAGAATCTATGAATGTCGCTTTTGATGAAAGTAAACCACCGGCGAAATATAAAGATCTTGTTGACCAAGAAAATGTTGAACAAGATGATATTAAAAAGGTTATTCGACAATTCAAAAATATGGATGTCGGGACTCCCGTACATAAAAATCCATTAGAATTGGACGAAAAGGAAAATGAACTTCCTCAAGCAATTCCCGCTATAAAAAGTCATCCATTAAATAATGTACTTGGAGACTTAAGGAAGGGAGTTCAAACGCGGTCACAGTTCAAAACGTTGTGAATCATCTTAGTTTTTTATCTCAAATAGAACCTAAGACCGCGAAAGAGGCTGTATTAGACGAGGATTGGATTTCTGCTATACAAGATGAATTGCTCCAATTTACTCGTAGTAAATTATGGGAACTTATCCCTAAGCCTCATGATACTTCCATTATTGGCACAAAATGGGTATTTCGAAATAAATTAGACGAGAATGGAACGGTAATTCGAAATAAAGCAAGGTTAGTTGCACAAGGATATACCCAAATGGAAGGTATAGATGTAACACCCCCAAATCCGGGATCGGGGATTCGGGGATTCGGGTTGTCACGAGTTCCATTTCCCTTATCAATACTTAATCTTAACAGTCAACCAACTACTGCGTACTGTGACCCCACAATACACACACACACACACCACAAGTTATAGTCTCAGAGATGAATACCAAAAATAACACAAGTCATTTTATTCCACATTATAAGCCATTACACCTCAAGAGGGTTTCTGAATAAATTTACATTTCTTTGCCATTATTACAATTCATATATATACATAAGTCCGGTACATCAGAAGTTGAAAGCCTAGCCTATTGGTACTTCCTACCTCAGCTACAGCAGCATCAATGCCTACAAGAAACTGCGGAACGTTTCCTATCCGCTCGTAAATTGGGAGCTTGGTCCTGTTCATCTTGTCTATCTGTTGTTGTGTGATGAAAGAAGAAAGCAAGGGTGAGCAACAAGCCCACCGAAATAATATGTATAATAATTAACAATATATGAGCATTCTCATAGTACTCGTGAAAGTCTTGGTCAAGAAGAAAAGAACCAAGTTGATATCTTAACGCGACCAAGTCACAAAATATTCAGTATATATATACATATATACTTTTCACAATCTTTGAAATCCTCTGACATGTATAATATACACAGAGTTCCAGTTTATAATTGTATAAAAATATCGTTGCAAGGTGATCTCATATATCTAACCTTGTCTTAACGTTTTTCTGAAAACCTTTGTCATTAATAAGATAGTCATTAACTAGATATAAGTTGAAAAGATGAAGTTACAAGATACTCCAATATACTTATATCTTTTTTCCGAATACTACTTGAACTACCACCGTTCAAGGTATAAATAATTCATCCCATAGATGAAGCTACACGAAAAAACTTGTATAGAATCAATCTTTGAAATATCATCAAAATGAAATGAAGTTACGAGATACTTCATTTGATGAAAACATCATATTAAAAACTCGACCCTGCCAACACTCAACAATCGCCCAGCCGTAGCCTTTCTATCGAAGTGCTCTGGGTAGTGTTGCAGAAATATCCAATTGGATGATGAACTCATTACGGGAGTTTGCCGCGCCAGGAAGACCACTCACGATGATCAGTCGTAGTAGTGCAACCCCACCATTTTCTATATGTAGAGGAGAACAGTCGGAATTACTTGTCAACCAAACCCTGGACTCCTAATGAATGGACCATCTTAGCGGAACTTCCAGGCCATTTGAGCCGGCGCCACTTAACCACTTACGCCACTCCTAGTTCAGATGAAATCCATAACTCTGAAACGTAAAGCTCGTCCCCCCTTTCCCCAAGTAGAAACTTCTAGATACGGCTCCACCAAGAAGTCGTATTTAGTTGGAAAGGAAAACTCACTGATATTTCCCAGGCGATGCATGTTAATGGATTAACTTGTTCCAAGAATTTTACTTCCCGAGTGTTAGGTAAGTAATCAAAAACTCTTTTATCAAAACAACAACCTTGTTGCGAATATAAAATACACCATAGAGCCGGATCCCTCAGGTTTTGAGCGAGTATTTAAATCCCCTTCGGAAGGAAGATCTTAAATATAAAAAAATGAGTTTTGGGATCCGCCCTAACCTTTAAAAATCATTTTGAAGACTCGAAAACATTTTAAGAATGTTTGGAGTAATGCTGATTTAATGAAATAAATCAGTCCCGATATATTAGAAAATATCTAAATATTATTATTTAAATAATATTCCCATAAAGGATAATCTTTATAAAAATAATTTAAGTAGAAGTTTTAAAACTTATACTTGAAATGAATAATAAATAACCAAAGATATACTTATACGAAAGTACGATCTTTATTTGAATAATCGAAAATAAGTTTGATTATTGAAACATTATTCTTTAATAAAATAAAGAATATTATTTAATAAAATAAACGGAGTCATAAGTCCTCAAATGAATATACAAAATAATATTCATTAAATAAAATAAATGGAGTTATAAGTCCTTGAATGAATATTCAAAATAATATTAATTAAATAAAATAAAGTTATCAAATAAACCTTATTCGATTAATAGTTTTGAAAACTATATCTTATATATATAATATACTCGGGAACATCGTCTCCCGGTTTAGAAAATGTTCACCTTTGGGTCCCCTATACCAAGGGTATACGCAACTACTGCTTATCTCTAGCATAGGTATTATGCAACTTATAAGCATTTGAATCAATAATTAGATATCAAGATTACGAAACAGGCATGCATATAAACCATATCAGCATGCTCCAATATATCACAAGATTTGCTAATAACCATCATGCATCTATCACAAGATAATGCATATACATATATACATCACAACAACAGTATAACGGGTAGAAAACTTGCCTGAGTGTTCCCGGATAGACTTAAGCTTAGAGTGGGTCCGATAACCTATGAACAGCAACATAAGTCGGAATTAAACCCCAGTCGCTTAAGAAACTAGACTTTAACCAATTGAACCCTAAGGTTCGTTTATGGTCACTTCTACGCTTAACGAATCACATAAGTCATTCGAGTACCCTCGGCTCCACCATTTTTAATAAATTAACCATTAGGAATTTTAAGGAGATTCTTTCGCGAGTACTCTACCAACTGCCTAATCCACTTTAAATCATTGTTTCATACTCCAATTAGCCATTTAAGGGCCTTAACCAAGGTTTCAAAGTAAGGCGAGGGGTAATAGTTCGTTCGCGAAATGCCGTTACTTAAAAAGGTCGTTTCTCCTAAGCCGTACATCAGATTCAAGCGAACCACACATCAAAATGAAGCTCGTAATATGAAGTATCTAAAAATGGCAATGGTCAGAATCTAACAGTGAGTTCACATGTCCTGAAGTTAAGAACAAAACAGTCTAAGGTAAATCGGGCATTACGACGGCTATGTTTACACGATTTCCCAAATTTTACCATTCCAAATCATATCAATCCAACTACCAATCAACAACAACTCAAGATACACATCAATGCTACTTATTTCAGTCATAATAAGCCCAAGAATCTCAATTTAATCCAATATCATACTATCTTCAAATTCAACCAAACTACTAAATCAAACAAGGTTCAATTCATGCTTAAACATTTAAACTACTACTCCTCCATTAACAATCATCAACACCTCAATTAAAATCCAATCACTACAAACCCAACCAAACTTTAAACACACAAGCATCATGCCTCTCATGAACTATATTAATCAAAACCACACATAAATATTCAAAGTAAAACTAGGGTTTGAAGTTTTATACCTTCCTTGAAGCTTTTAATCAATGAAAGATCCTTGGAATGCCCATGGAAGCCTGAATCTATGATTAAGCTACCTTGACCTTACAAATAAAATCAAGAAACAAAAATTTGTTCTTGAAAGTTACTATTCACCCTAAACTAAAATGATTTATTTGAGCTAGCAAACCTTGGATTCGAGCACTCAAACTACTTGCTCTTCTTAGTTATGAAATATAGAATCCAAGGAAACAAACCTCTTGAATTATGATTGAGGGGAGCTTGGGTTTGGAAATTTTTCTTCTTGTTTTTCTTCAAAAAACCGTGAGCAAGGAGATGGGGGGGGGAGAAATGAATGTGTTTGCTTGGTTGCTTCCTTTTTGTTTGTTAATTAACCTTTTACCATGGTAAAAATTGTGTGGCTCACAATCAACCAACCAACCCTTCCCATTTGGTCATGCTTATGTCATCTACTTATGTCATCTTGTTACACTTGTCTTCCTCTTGTTGGTGTGATGACATCATCATCCACTAACCCCTTTGATTAACTCCTAATTGCTTGGCTAATGATCGCTGATCTGTTATACGGTTCGCTTAACTTTCGTTCGCGTTTATCGTTCGAGGGATTATATCCGGGATCTTATTATTTGGGTTCCCCTACCCTTTCTCAATATTTTATATTCCTTTTATAATCCCCTCTTATAATCCTTGAATTTAAATCCTTTTAATCATGTTACCTTATACTCAATTCTTTCGGTATCTGGTGGATTTTTGGGAAAAATCAAAGTGTTCGAATTTGGATTCTCACGATCTTTACATACACTTATTTACTTTATGGAATACTAATATGATCTTAGAATTTTCATAACAGTACTCCTATATAGTGTGGTCTGATAATTTTCCTTAATCAGCATCATCAGCAAAAGTTACTATTCATCAGGGTTTCAAAAATTTCCAAAAATTGGGGTTATTACAGTCTCCCCTCCTTAAAGGGATTCCATCCCAGAATCAGATAGAAAATGAATAGGGATACTCTCTTAGCATTGCACTTTCTAACTCTCAAGTAAATTTTCCCACATTGTGGTTCTACCATCAAACTCTGACTAGTTTGATAACCCTTCTCCTAAGCACTTGTTCCTTTTTCAATCGATAACCCATCCTAGTTGCTCCATATAGGTTACGTCTGGTCGCATGTATATGCACTCATATGCCCCTATTTGTCTGGCATCTGAATTACACTTCCTTAACATTGATACGTGGAACACGTTATGAACTTGTTACATGTTCGGGGGTAGGGCTAGCTCATATGCTAATTTCCCAATACGTCTTAATATATCCAAGGGTCCAACAATTCATGGGCTTAGCTTTCCTTTCTTTCCGAACCTCATCCATCCTTTCCAAGGGAATACCTATAACAGCACTAGGTCCCCTACTTCATATTCTTTGTCCTTTCGTGTCAAATCAACATACTTCTTATGTCCATCTTGGGCTACTACCAGCCGTCCTCTGATTAGATCTATTATATCCTTGGTTCTTTGGACTACTGCAAGTCCGAGCATCTTGCGCTCTACAACTTCATCCTAACATAAGGGAGATCGACATTGTCTTCCCTCAAGGATCTCATAAGGCAACATCTCGATACTGTCATACGATCTATTGTCGTGAGAAAACTCAATCCGCGTTAAGTGATCATTCCAAATTCTTTCAAGTCTTATTGTACAGACTCTCATCATAGCTTCTAGCATTATAGCTTTTGCTTCTCAATACTCCTTCTTTTCTTGTTCGTAAGCGTTACTATCTTCCGTACAGAATACTATTCTAGATATACCTTTACTCTCTAGAGTTTTATAACCTTTTAATAACCACGTCAACCTTAGTATCACGAACGTGTTAGATTCGGAATACCACCGCACTGGTACTACTCCTTTCTAGCTGCTTCTATCTTCAAAAGTTTGGTCCTTCATATAGAAGTAAAAGAATTTATTGAGAGATCACTATGATCATGAACACTTGTTATATCGCATAGTTAGTACAGAAGGTGGCCAACCTTTAGTACTTGACAAGCAATTAAACAACATGTGGTATCCTACTAGGCTTCTATCACACAGATAGATAGTCATTCGGCAATACCTCCCTTTCTGGAAGGGTTGTTCTTCTCAGCTTATACAAAATGAAAAGGAGAGAAAAGAATAAATTAAAGAGAATTGTATATATATAAAATATACTACCATAAAATTTCTGGCTTGGAATCTACATCTGAACTATAGAGGTTTGTCATAGGAGAACAAAACATATATGTATATATATCAACATCAAGTATTATAGCATCACATTTCACATGCCTAAATATTTTTGATATTCTGTCCATCATTCTATGGACCCATGCTCTTGCTCGAGCTTATACACAATCACCTTTGAAACTCCCTCGATATCGAAAATCGAATCTGGGATCTCATTCTAGACATCATCATTACTAGAATTCTATGCTTGCACCGCAACCTTCCTCGTATAGTAATACGACTCTCTATTCATAAGAAGGAATAAGTATTCAATAGGTAAATAATCAACTTAATTAGTCTATTAATGATAAGTTATACATCACCACAACCCGATTAGTGGTACCCAATCTCAACATCCATTACACTACAACTCTCACAGTTGTAATCGGCTCATTATTCAAAGAATCGTTGCTGCATTACTATGGTCCACCACTGACCTACTGTTGTCATTCATTTTCCTTGGAATCTTAATAGCTAACCATACGGAGTCCATACCAGTTGTATCAAATTCTTCTAAGGAGTTAACATAATCACCATTCATAATTCATGAAGAACACTCCAGATCCTGACGTACTTTCATGACATGAAGCAGATAAAATTACAGAAGAGTTTCAATCAAAGCAATGGTAGCAGGTTAATACCATTATTAACCATATGTCTTTATTGGGAGACATGCATCTCAAAGGTTCATTTAGTCATTTCGTAACATGGTACTGACTTATCTCAAGATAGTACCTTCTAAGATAGATAGCCCGCTCATGGCGATTACACGAATTAAACCTTTACCAAACTACTATTACGGTTGGGTATTGCACAGTCATCAGAAGGAATGTCAATCTTCCAAACCATAATACAACCTTCACGGCTTTAACCATCGTCACTGTATTCCTCTGGCACGAGCGCCTATAATTGCTCTTTTACACTTAGAGTGTCGGCCACCTCTTTGGCCTTTCCAGATAGTAAAATTTCCTTACAATCATTTTCATTTTAACCACCTCTAATAAATTTTCTATCTCATTTCAAATCACTGCTTGTGTGAAAATGCTCTTCCTTAAGCTTTAGTGAGAAAAAAAAATATCACCATTTTTCCATAAGTTATTGCCTCGGTCTTTAGATGTGAACATTGTAACGACCGACTCTCGATCATACTTAGGACGTCTCTTATCTTGGGTCCTTCTTGTTTTCACCAATCTTGACCCTCATTGGGTCGATCTATACTTTCTTATGGTTCAACACGTGCCCCACCTGACATTATTATAATTACGTCACATTCCTTTATCAAAATTTCTATTCTTGAGAACTTTGAATATTACCTTTTTCCTTGTAAAACCTCTAAGGTTATCCTTAAATTCTTCATCCGGTACTCCCTAGGTACAGGGCATATCAAGATACCATTTACTAATACTAGAACCATTATTTAAGTACTTCTGAAAAATTTCTCTACTGATCTTTAAAGGTTTTTATTACCTTAGTCCTTCGTTCCATACTACCCAACTCATAATGTCCCTATTAAGGGTGAAATGTCATCCTTTATGCATCCCCCATGGTTCATCTCAAGCTATTGAGGTTATGTCCTTAGTTCCACCTTTAAAAAGGTACTTGCATCCTTACATGGATAAATCAAGTCATATATCCCTGATAAGGGTATCTTATTCAATCATTCCCATCTCGATAGTATATGCCTAATTTCACAATAACATCTGTATTCAAAATGAGGTCAATCAATATGGCCTCCAAAAGATAACTACAGTTATCTACTTTTCTTGCCTGATTCAGCAATGATAACAGGGATGTTCTAGAAGATATTGGTCGTGTTCAACGTGAACCTTTTAGTTCTAACTACTCATTTACTTCTTTTATTCATCTCAACAGTCATCTCAACGTTGGGATATCTTTTATGTCTGGCGTCCCCCTTTTTGGGTATCAATTCACATGCGTTACTTACACTTCACATTCTTGAAGGTCACTTCCGTCATCCAATTTTTCTAATTTCTTACTTTCTTGTCTCCTCAGTCCATCCGTGTTTCCTTATAATCAATCGATCTATCTCAAATTTTCATCGAATACTGTCAACTTCAAGGGAATTAACTATACGTATCGCTTATGCCTTCAAACCTTGAATTTATCTTATGATCAGTCACCATCGCGCTACTGATGACACACTTATCTATATTTATTGCAAGGGTTTCTTAGGGTTTCCCTTACCTAACTCCCTTATCACTTCTCAACTTTATTTCCTTTATATCCCTTTATAATCCTGCCCTTTTCAGTCTTTTATTTTCGTGTCCATTACAACCATTACATGAACCAACACAACATAAGCATTGATTTCAAACATCCCGTCATTCTAGATTCGTGTCCTCAGAACGAATCTTGACAACTTTTACAACTTAGATTCATAATTCATCATACTCGTCCTGCTTTTGTTCTGGTTCTAAAGCTTTTACACTACCTCCATAACCTTGGGAAGTACTTTCCCAAAAACAATTGTCTGAACTTTAATTAGTTTATTATAACCTCTGGCCCCGTGCCTTTCTTGGCCTTTTACCAACGGGTGGCCTCTCTCTTAGGGGGTAAGTGACAAAAACAGTTTTTTGTGCTTCGTCAATCATTTAGAATCTCAAATGATTCCTATATTTCCTTTAGCCAGGCTCTTGCCTCGACTGGGTCAACCTGTTCCTTGGAACTCTGAGAGCTTAGCGACTTAAAGGTCATGAAAGAATTTCCTACCGCATTGTTTCCTCAAGATGGTGGTTGGGGATAAAAGTATAAGTTTTGTTTAGGCACGTCCATGAATTGCCCCATAGGAGTACCGTCCTAGTTCTCCCTATCTTGCTCGACTTCTGTTTTCTTAGTATGAAATATTTTCTCCTCCTCCCCATAATCAGGGTCATCCTACATGTTTTAAATCCTCATTTTCCACTTCATTACGTTATGGGTTCCTTCTATCTTGATGGCGACCTCCCTGACTATCGCATTAAGGATTTGCCCTAAATCTTATTCCTAGAACTATGGCTTTCATCTAAGATCTCGTCCTTAAGCTCTTGAACGTTTGGACCCCAAATTCTGTAGGGATACCTCATTATTCCCTTAATTGTCTTGACGCGTACGTGATTACCTTGTTGTGTTGTATAAGAAGCACCCTAATTCCTTATGTGAAGCGTCACTACACATCACAAAATCTCTTTTTCCATCTGACAACGCCAATATAGGGGTCGTCACCAATCTTTGCTTCAGTTCTTGAAAGCTGTTCTCGCATTTCTCTGTCCATTCAAACTTCTCAGTCTTATGAGTAAGCCGCATTACACGGGATGCGATCTTTGCAAACTTGAACGAACCTCCGGTAGTAACTGGCCAATCCTACCTTTGGCAGTCGCCCTGACTACGGTCATCAATTCCTCAGCGGTCCTTTCTTCATTCTTGTCAGGATCTCCCACGGGATCCTTTTCAGCAACAATCCTTTCTGGGATAACATCCTTAACTGTTACATCCTTAATATGAACATCATCTGGTCCCTCATTAGAACGCTCTATCGGATCCACAATCTGATCTCCAATAAGTAATATAACATCATCGCGTTGTTGCTCCTCAACCTCAGGGTTCGGAGTCCCGCTACCATATACGATAACGAACTACGCTTCTATCACAATATTTATAAGGGTTCCCATAAGGGTTTTAACTGTCAGTACTATATTAGGTAGCCCGACTATGAACTTGGCAAGAGTTCTTATTATCTTAGTGAACTTATTATCTTAACGTCACATCATCTCTGAGGTTTATAACGCTTAGCTCTGATACCATTTTTGTAACACCCCCAAATCCGGGGTCGGGGATTCGGGTTGTCACGAGTTCCATTTCCCTTATCAATACTTAATCTTAACAGTCAACCAACTACTGCGTACTGTGACCCCAGAATATACACACACACCACAAGTTATAGTCTCAGAGATGAATACCAAAAATAACACAAGTCATTTTATTCCACATTATAAGACATTACACCTCAAGAGGGTTTTTGAATAAATTTACATTTCTTTGCCATTATTACAATTCATATAGATACATAAGTCCGGTACATCAGAAGTTGAAAGCCTAGCCTATTGGTGCTTTCTACCTCAGCTACAGCAGCATCAACGCCTACAAGAAACTGCGGAATGTTTCCTATCCACTCGCAAATTGGGAGCTTGGTTCTGTTCATCTTGTTTATCTGTTGTTGTGTGATGAAAGAAGAAAGCAAGGGTGAGCAAAAAGCCCACCGAAATAATATATATAATAATTAACAATATATGAGCATTCTCATAGTACTCATGAAAGTCTTGGTCAAGAAGAAAAGAACCAAGTTGATATCTTAACGCGACCAAGTCGCAAAATATTCAGTATATATATACATATATACTTTTCACAATCTTTGAAATCCTCTGACATGTATAATATACACAGAGTTCCAGTTTATAACTGTATAAAAATATCTTTGCAAGGTGATCTCATATATCTAACCTTGTCTCAACATTATTCTGAAAATCTTTGTCATTCATAAGATAATCATTAACTAGATATAAGTTGAAAAGATGAAGTTACAAGATACTCCAATATACTTATATCTTTTTCCGAATACTACTTGAACTACCATCGTTCAAGGTATAAATAATTCATCCCATAGATGAAGCTACATGATAAAACTTGTATAGAATCAATCTTTGAAATATCAACAAAATGAAATGAAGTTACGAGATACTTCATTTGATGAAAACATAATTTTCAAAACTCGACCCTGCCAACACTCAACAATCGCCCAGCCGTAGCCTTTCTATCGAAGTGCTCTGGGTAGTGTTGCAGAAATATCCAATTGGATGATGAACTCATTACAGGAGTTTGCCGCGCCAGGAAGACCACACACGATGATCAGTCGCAGTAGTGCAACCCCACCATTTTCTACATGTAGAGGAGAACAATCGGATTTACTTGTCAACCGAACCCTGGACTCCTAAGGAATGGACCGTCTTAGCGGAACTTCAAGGCCATTTGGGCCAATATAATAAGGCTAGGCCGGCGCCACTCGACCACTTACGCAACTCCTAGTTCAGATGAAATCCATAACTCTGAAACGTAAAGCTCGTCCCCCCTTTCCCCAAGTAGAAACTTGTTGATACGGCTCCACCAAGAAGTCGTATCTAGTTGGAAAGGAAAACTCATCGATATTTCCCAGGCGATGCGTGTTAATGGATTAACTTGTTCCAAGAATTTTACTTCCCGAGTGTTAGGTAAGTAATCAAAAACTCTTTTATCAAAACAGCAACCTTGTTGCGAATATAAAATACACCACAGAGCCGGATCCCTCAGGTTTTGAGCGAGTATTTAAATCCCCTTTGAAAGGAAGATCTTAAATATAAAAAAATGAGTTTTGGGATCCGCCCTAACCTTTAAAAATCATTTTGATGACTCGAAAACATTTTAAGAATGTTTGGAGTAATGCTGATTTAATGAAATAAATCAGTCCTGATATATTAGAAAAGATCTGAATATTATTATTTAAATAATATTCCCATTAAGGATAATCTTTATAAAAATAATTGAAGTAGAAGTTTTAAAACTTATATTTGAAATGAATAATAAATAACCAAAGATATACTTATACGAAAGTACGATCTTTATTTGAATAATCAAAAATAAGTTTGATTATCGAAACATTATTCTTTAATAAGATAAAGAATATTATTTAATAAAATAAGTGGAGTCGTAAGTCCTCGAATGAATATTCAAAATAATATTCATTAAATAAAATAAACGGAGTCATAAGTCCTCGAATAAATATTCAAAATAATATTCATTACATAAAATAAAGTTATCGAATAAACCTTATTCGATTAATAGTTTTGAAAACTATATCTTATATATATAAATAAATATATATATATATATATAATATACTCGGGAACATCGTCTCCCAGTTTAGAAAATGTTCACCTTCGGGTCCCCTATACCAAGGGTATACGCAACTACTAATTATCTCTAGTATAGGTATTATGCAACTTATTAGCATTTGAATCAACAATTAGATATCAAGATTACGAAACAGGCATGCATATAAACCATATCAGCATGCTCCAATATATCGCAATATTTGCTAATAACCATCATGCATCTATCACAAGATAATGCATATACATATATACATCACAACAACAGTATAACGGGTAGAAAACTTGCATGAGTGGTCCCGGATAGACTTAAGCTTAGAGTGGGTCTGATAACCTATGAACAACAACATAAGTCGGAATTAAACCCCGGTCTCTTAAGAAACTAGACTTTAACCAATTGATCCCTAACGTTTGCTTATGGTCACTTCTACGCTTAACGAATCACATAAGTCGTTCGAGTACCCTCGGATCCACCATTTTTAATAAATTAACCATTAAGAATTTTAAGGCGATTCTTTCGTGAGTACTCTACCAACTTCCTAATCCACTTTACATAATTGTTTCATACTCCAGTTAGTCATTTAAGGGCCTTAACCAAGGTTTCAAAGTAAGGCGAGGGGTAATGGTTCGTTCGCGAAACGCCGTTACTTAAAACAGTCGTTTCTCCTAAACCGTACATCGAATTCAAGAGAACCACCCATCAAAACGAAGCTCGTAACATGAACTATCTAAAAATGGCAATGGTCAGAATCTAACAGTGAGTTGACGGGTCCTGAAGTTAAGAACAAAACAGTCTAAGGTAAATCGGGTATTACGACGGCTATGTTTACGTGATTTCCCAAATTTTACCATTCCAAATCATATCAATCCAACTACCAATCAACAACAACTCAAGATACACTTCAATTCTACTTATTTCAGTCATAATAATCCCAAGAATCTCAATTTAATCCAATATCATACTATCTTCAAATTCAACCAAACTACTAAATCAAACAAGGTTCAATTCATGCTTAAACATTTAAACTACTACTCCTCCATTAACAATCATCAACACCTCAATTAAAATCCAATCACTACAAACCCAACCAAACTTTAAACACACAAGCATCATGCCTCTCATGAACTATATTAATCAAAACCACTCATAAATATTCAATGTAAAACTAGGGTTTGAAGTTTTATACCTTCCTTGAAGCTTTTAATCAATGAAAGATCCTTGGAATGCCCATGGAAGCCTTAATCTATGCTTAAGCTACCTTGACCTTACAAATAAAATCAAAAATTAAAAATTTGTTCTTGAAAGTTACTATTCACCCTAAACTAAAATGATTTATTTGAGCTAGCAAACCTTGGATTCAAGCACTCAAACTACTTGCTCTTCTTAGTTATGAAATATAGAATCCAAGGAAACAAACCTCTTGAATTATGATTGAGTGGAGCTTAGGTTTGGAAATTTTTCTTCTTGTTTTTCTTCAAAAAACCGTGAGCAAGGAGATGGGGGGGGGGGGAATGAATGTGTTTGCTTGGTTGCTTCCTTTTTTGATACAACCGGCATTTTCATGTAATATTATTTGTGAATTTGGTGCAATTTTAAAGCTGAATGCCAATATATTCAATTATTGTATGCTTGTGTGAATGAAAATTTCGGCGACCTAAATTTGCTTTATGTGGTATATGATTTTTCAAAGCAAAAGTTTATTTATTTCTTTTATTTTTGATTTAAAAGGAATATTCTAAACCTTGAATAAATTTCTTTTTAAAAGTTATTTTTGTTCACAAATTTCAAAAGTGGTTTTATAAAATTTCTAAAAATCCAAGTTATTTTATGGTATAAATTTTATAATTTTTGAACTTGTATTTTATTTTATAAAAATAAATCTTTATAAATTTTAGTTGTGATAATTAGCAAATTACAAGGAAGCCCTTGCATGCAAACCACCCTTCCATTCTTTTCAAGGACAAAGAGGACATTTCCAAACCCACTAACTCATGAATTATTAGCCAAATTACCTCCTTGACTGTAATAACCCCAATTTTTGGGAATTTTTGAAACCCTTATGAATAGTGTTTTTGCTGAATGAGAAAACTTTTCATGCCACGCTATGTAGGGGTTCTGTTATTGATCTTATGGGATATTATTAGTACTCTATGTGGTATATAAGTGTATGTAAAGATCGTCAGAATCCAATTCCGAACACTTTGATTTTTCCCGGAAATCCACAATATACGGAGAGAATTGAGTATAAGGTAACAGGATAAAAAGGATTTAAATTAAAGGATTATAAGAGAGGATCATAAAAGGAATATAATATATTGAGAAAGGTTAAGGGAACCTAAGTAATAAGATCCCGGGTATGATCCCTCAAACGATAAACGAGAACGAAAGATAAGCGAACCGTAAAACAAATAAGTGACCAAGAGACAAGCTTGTACAAGAAGCCAGGGATTGTGACATCATCAAACCACAAGGTGTGGACAAGTGGGAGCATAATGACATGTGCAAGGTGACACAAGCATGACATAGGGAAGGAGGAGGTGTGGTTGGTTTATAACCACACAAATAAAAGGTTAATTAAGTCATTAACCAAAAACAACACAAAAATCAACCAACCAAGCAAATCATTTCATTTTCATCAAACAAAACACAAAAATATCATTCTTCCCAAGCTAGCTCTCGGCCCATTTCTTAAAATTTGAAGATCCAAGCTCCACCACTTATTATTTAGCAAGGTAATTATCCTAGCTTCTCCTAGTTAAGTTACATACTTCCTATAAGTTTAAGCTTCTAATTCCAAGCCAATCTTTTTCTATAAATCAAGGAAGAAGATGGTGAATAGTAACCTTCAAGAAATAACTTTAGTTTTCTTGGATTTTTATGAAAGATTAAGGTTATACAAGCAAGGATCAAGGTTCTTTTAGGCATTCAAGGCTCTTGGATTGTGTTAGGAAGCTTCAAGGAGGTATAAACAACTTTCACCTTTAACTTATAGTTTGAACTTTGAGTTTTGATGAGTTTATGGATGGATTAATGTCTATATAGAAATATCCATGTATGTATAGCAAGATCTATGTATGTTAGATAGTTGGGTTGGATTTGTGGTGATTTTGGATATGAATCTTGGTTAATGGTTAATGAATCTTAAGTTATGGATTAGTAGATCATGTTTGTGGTTGAATAAGTTGGAAAACCTTGAGATTATGGACTGACTTTGCCTTGATATAAGTTGTGTTTGATGTATTGATGATGGTTGGGTGGTTTGTAGTGAATTGGTAAAGAATTGGAGTGGTATAAATATTGGTAATCGCGTAAACATAGCCGTCGTAATGTCCGATTTTCTTTGGACTGTTTTTGTGCATAGCATTAGGACCCGAGAACCCCCTGCTAGATTGTGACCACTGCCATGTTTAGATAGCTCATGTTACGAGCTTCGTTTTGATATGTAGTTCGTTCGATTCCGATTTACGGTTTAGGAGAAACGACCGTTTCAAGTAACGGCGTTTCGCGAACGAAACTTTTTCCCTCGCCTTACTTTGAAATGTAGGTTAAAGACCAAAAAGGGTTAATTAATGCATGAAACATTTATGGTAAGTGTTTTAGGCAGTTGGTAAGTCACTCGCGAAGGAATCGCTTTAAAACTCGTAAAGGTTAAATTATTAAAAATGGTGGAGCCGAGGGTACCCGAGTGACTTAAGCGAATCAGTGAGCGCAAAACAAGCGTTAGAGTCTAAGTTAGTTAAAGTATAGATTCACAAGTGACTTTGGTTTAATTCCAACTTACTTGTTGTTTATAGGTTACCAGACTCGTCCCGAGCCATTCGTAACCCCCAGTCGCTCAGGCAAGTATTCTATCCGTTATACTGTTGTTGTGATGTATACACTTGTATATGCATTATCTTGCGATAGATGCATGTTGGTTATTTAGCAAATTCTTGCGATATATTGTAGCATGTGATATGGTATATATGCATGCCTGTGTCATATTCTTGAAATATATATCTGTTGGTTCAGTTGATAATACCTATGCTAGAGGATAGCGGTATCTTGCATATACCGTTAGTATAGGGACCCAAAGGTGAAAATATTTTCAAAAACCGGGAGTCGAGGATCCCGAGTAATCTTGTATATATGGATATGGATATATACATATATATATATATATATTTATATATATATATGGTTATAGTTTTCCAAACTATTAATCGAATAAGGTTTATTCGATAACTTTAAACTTTATTTTATTATTGAATATTATTTCGAATATTATTCGAGGACTTATGACTCTTTTATATTATTTATTGAATATTATTTGAATATTCATTCGAGGGCTTATGACTCTTTTATATTATTTATTGAATATTATTTGAATATTCATTCGAGGGCTTATGACTCTTTTATATTATTTATTGAATATTATTTGAATATTCATTTGAGGATGTATGACTCCTTTATTTTATTTAATGAATATTATTTATAATATTCATTCGAGGTATTATGACTCAGCTTATATTATTTATTGAATATTATTTGAATATTCATTTGAGGATCTATGACTCCGATTATTTGCTGAGATATATTCTTTATTTTATTAAAGAATAAGATGTCAATAATCAAACTTATTTTCGATTATTCAAATGAAGATAATACTTTCATATAAGTATATCTTTGGTTATTTAATACTCGTTTCAAGTATAAATTTTAATACTTCTACTTCAATTATTTTTATAAAGATTATTCTTTATGGGAATATTATTTAAATAATAATATTCAGTCATTTTCTAAAATATTCTGGGGACTGATTTACTTCATTAAATCAGCCTTACTCCAAGCACTCTTTAAAGTGTTTTCGAGTCTTCAAAATGATTTTTAAAAGTCAGAGCGGATCCCAAAACTCATTTTTATATTTAAGATCTTCCTTTTAAGGGGATTTAAATACTCGCTCAAAACCTGGGGAATCCGGCTCTGTGGTGTATTTTATATTCGCAACAAGGTTGCAGATTTGGTAAATGAATTGATTACTTGCCCAACGTTCGGGAAGTAAGCCCCTCTCATTGAGTCGGCATAAGCGACAGGCCGGGGTACGGTCTATTATTGTGTAAGTGGCTCAGTGGGAGTCCATCAAATGCATAAGTGGCTGAGTGGCAGTCCAGCATAGGTCTTAATTATGACCAGGGTGATGACCAGTGGGGAATTCGTCCATCTACTAGTAGAAAAGGTTACTTATTGGTATCTTTGCCTGATCAGCAAGATATCGGGTTTATGCCAAAATTCTTTTCCTTTCCCAAAATTCATTGGATGTTTCAAACTCTGTTCATACTTTACATAACAGAGGTTCCAGGAAATGTTTAAAGGGGTATATATGTGTGGATATATATATCGGGACTAAAGAAAGTATCTCTTAACTTTTTCATTCAATAATATTTCAAAGATTGAATCTATTCAAGTCTTATCTTGTGGTCTCATCAGTGGGATGAACTTTTGAAATTGATTGTAACTTGAACGGTGGTAGTTCAAGTAGTATTTGGGAATGATATAAGTGTAGTGAAGTATTTGGTAACTTCATCTTTTAAACTTATATCTAATTAATAATTGTCTTATGTATGACAAAGATTTTCAGAAAAACGTTGAGACAAGGTTAGATATATGAGATCACCTTGCAACGATATTTTTTTATATACAGTTATACACTGGGATTTTGTGTATATTATGCATGGAAGAGGACTTCCAATATTTTGAAAAGTATATATGTATATATATATATACTGAATATTTTGCGACTTCATCGCATTAAGTTATCAACTTGGTTCATTTCTTTTGACCAAGACTTTCATGAGTATTATGAGTAGACTCATATACTGTAAATAATTATGCATATTATTTTGGTGGGCTTGCTGCTCACCCTTGCTTTCTTCTTTCATCACACAACATCAGATAGATAAGATGAACAGGACCAAGCTCCCAATTCGCGATCGGATAGGAAGCGTTTCGCAGCTTCCTATAGGCATTGAAGTCACTGTAGCTGAGGTAGGGAACTACCAATAGACTAGGCTTCAACTTTTGATGTACCAGATTTATGTATATTTATGAATTGTAATAATGGCAATGAAATGTAAATTTATTCAGAACCCTTTTAAGGTGTATTGACTTATAATTGTGGAATAAAACGACTTGTGATTATTTGTGGATGTTCATCTCTGAGACTATAACGTGTGGTGTGTGTTTATTGTGGGGTCACAGTACAGAGTAGTTGATTGTGTATTAAGATTGGGTGTTATTAAGGGAAATGGATCTCGTGACAACCCGGATCCCCGACCCCGGATCTGGGGGTGTTACAGAAATGGTATCAGAGCTAAGCGTTATAAACCTCAGAGATGATGGGACGTTAAGATAATAAGTTAACTAAGATAATAAGAACTCTTGCCAAGTTCATAGTCGGGCTACCTAACGTAGCACTGACAGTTAAAACCCTTATGGGAACCCTTATAAATATCGTGATAGGAGCGTAGTTCGTTATCGTATATGGTAGCGGGACTCCGAACCCTGAGGTTGAGGAGCAACATCGCGATGATATTTTATTACTAATTGGAGATCGGATTGCGGAACCGATAGAGTGTCCTAATGCAGGACCGGATGATGTTGATAGTGAGGATGTAGCGGTTGATGATGCTGTCCTAGAAGGGATAGTTATTGAGGAGGATCCCATGGAGGATCCTGACAAGAATGAATAAAGGACCACTGAGGAATTGATGACCATGGTTAGGGAAACTACCAGAGGTAGGATTGGCCGGTCACTACCGGAGGTTCGTTCAAGTTGTAAAGATAGTAGCCCCTTTAACGCGGCTTACTCGTAAGACTGAGAAGTTCGAATGGACAGAGAAATACGAGAAAAGATTTTAACAACTGAAGCAAAGGTTGGTGGCGGCCCATATGTTGGCGTTGCCGGATGAAAAATGAGATTTTGTGATTTGTAAGTGACGCTTCGCATAAGGAATTAGGGTGCTTCTTATATAGCACAGCAAGATAATCGCGTCTGCGTCAAGACAATTAAGGAAGTATAAAATTCGATATCCCCACCCATGAGCTTGGGCTCGTGGCAATAGTTTTTCCCTAAAGATTGGAGGCACTACTTGTATGGAGAGAAGTGCAAGATTTACACAAACCATAGGAGCTCTAGTACATTTTTGCGTAGAAAGAGCTCAACATACGCCAGAGGAGGCGGTTAGAGCTAATCAAGGATTACGATTATGAGATTCTTTATCATTCGGGGGAAAGCCAATGTGGTGGCTGATGCCCTTAGTAAAAAGGAGAGACTCAAGATGATAATGTCTTTTGGGGAGTTTATAAGAGATTTTGAGAAAATGGAAATAGAAGTGAAGGTAACCGGAGCCGGTACCGAAAAGCTATTTGAGATTGCAATACAGCCCGAATTATTGGAAAAGAAAATATTGTGCCAGTAAAAGTGATGAATGAAGGCAGAGAGCCAACAAATAGATATGAGATTAATACCGAGAAAGATGATAAAGGAATAATGAGGCATTCCTATAGAAATTGGGTTCCAAATGTTCAAGAACCTAAAGATGAAATCTTAGATGAAAGCTAGTTTGAGGAATAAGATTTAGAGCAAACCCTGAACGTGATAATCAGGGAGGTCGCAATTAAGATATAAAGAACCCGGAAAATAATAAAGTGGAAAATGAAGATTTTAAATTAAAAGATGACTCCAAGTATGGGGAGTAGGAAGAAACATTTAGACTGAGGAAACAAAAGTCGAGCGAGATAAGGAGACCCAAGACGGTACTCCTATACGGAAATTCATGGACCTGTCTTAAAAGAACTTAGACTATTATCCCCAACCACCACCTTGAGGAAACAATGCGGTAGGAAATTCTTCATGACCTTTAAGTCGTTAAGCTCTCAGAGTTCCAAGGAATAGGTTGACCCAGTCGAGGCAATAGCCTGGCTAAAGGAAATAGAGGAATCAGTTGAGATTCTAAATGATTGACGAATCACAAAAGACTATTTTTATCACTTACCCTCCTAAGAGAGAGGCCACCTGCTGGTGAAAGACCAAGAAAGGCACGGAGCTAGAGGATAGAATAAACTGATTTAAGTTCAGTCAATTGTTTTCGGGAAAGTAATTCCCAAGGTTATGGAGATAGTGTAAAAGCTTTGGAGCTAGAACAAAAGTGGATGAGTATGATGAATTATGAATCTAAGTTATAAAAGTTATCAAGATTCGTTCTGAGGACACGAATCCAGAATGACGGGATGTTTGAAATCAATGCTTATGTTGTGTTGGTTCATGAAATAATGATAAGAGAAAGGAAAATAAAAGGAAATTGAAGTGGAAAAGAATATAACAGCAATAGAGTTTGAGGAACGATAAGGGAGTTGGGTATGAGGAAACCCTAAGAACTCGTAGTAATAGAAATAGAAAAGTATGTGATCGTCAGGATAAGGGTGATTCACCATGAGTTAGATTGATGGTTGAAGGCATAAGAGTTATGTATATTTTATCCCCTTTAAGTTAGGAGGATTTGAGGAAAACTTGAGATAGTTCGAAGGTTAAATATGAGACGCGGATAGACTGAGGAGACAAGGAAGTAAGAAATTAGGAAAATTGGATGAAGGAAGTAACCTTCAAGAATGTGAAGTGTAAGACCGGTGGCTTGATACCCAGGAAGGGAGACGCCAGGTATGAACGATATCCCAACATTGAGATGACTGTTGAGATAAACAACAAAAGTAAATAAGGAATTATTAAGAAGAAGTTCACGTTGAACACGACCAATATCTTCCAGAACATCCTTGTTATCGTTACCAAATTAGGCAAGACAAGCGGATGACCATTGTTATCTTTTGGAGGCCATATGGATTGACCTCAATTTGAATAAGGATGCTATTATGAAGTGAGGTATAGACTATCGAGATGGGGAATGTTGAATAAGATAATCTATCAAGGATATATGACTTGATTTATCCATGGAAGGATGCAGGTACCTTTTAAAGGTGGAATTAAGGATAGAACATCGGTAACTTAAAATGAATCCTAAGGGGAATGCATAAAGGTTGGCATTTCACCCTTAGTAGGGATAGTATGAGTTTGACAGTATGAATTGGGAAGGATTAAGGTATTAACAACCTTTAAGGATCAATGGAGAAATTTTTTCAGAAGTATATAGACTATGGTTCTAGTATTAGTAAATGGTATTTTGATATACCCTGTACCTAGGGAGTACCGAATGAAGAATTTAAGAATAACCTTAGAGGTTTTACAAGGAGAAAGGTAATATCCAAAATTCTCAAGAATAAAAATGTTGATAAAGGAAATATGACATAATTATAATGATGCCAAGTGGGGCACGTGTTAACCCACGAGAAAGTATGGATCGAACCAGTAAAGGTCGAAATTATTCAGGGCAATTAAGACTTAAGATAAAAGATGTTCTAAGTATGATTGAGAGTCAGTCGTGACAGTGATTAACCTCTAAAGACTGAGGCAATAACTTATGGAAAAATGGTGATATTTTTTTTTACTCATCAGATTTTAAGGAATACATCTTCACAAAAGCAGTGATTGAAATAAGGTAGAAAATTTATTTGGAGGTGGTTAAAATGGCATTGACTATAAGGAAATTTTAATATCAGGAAAGGCCAAAGAGGTGGTCGACACTTTAAAGGTAAGAGGATAATTGTAGGCGCTTGTGCCAAAGAATACAGTGATGATGGTTAAAGCTGTGAAGGTTGTATTATGATTTGAAAGATTGACATTCCTTCTGATGACTGTGCAATACCCAACCGTAATAGTAGTTGGTAAAGGTTTAATTTGTGTAATCGCCATGAACGGGCTATCTATCTTAGAAGGTCCTATCTTGAGATAAGCCAGGACCATGTTTCAAAAAGGACCAAACAAACCTTTGAGTTAAGTCTTCTATTGAAGGCATATGATAAAAAAATGGTATTAACCTGCTATCGTTACTTTGATTGAAACTCTTCTGCAATTTTATCTACTTCATGTCATGAAAGTACGCCAGAGTTTGGAGTGTTCTTCATGAATTATGATTGGTGATTATGTTAACTCCTTAGAAGTATTTGATACGACATGTATGGACTCCGTATGGTTAGCTATTAAGATTTCATGGAATGTGAATGATGACAGTAGGTCAGTGGTGGACCATAGTAAGGCAGCAATGATTCTGCGAGTAGTGAGCTGATTACAACCGTGAGAGTTGTATTGGAACGGGTGTTGAGATTGAGTACCACTAATCGGGTCGTGGTAGTGTATAAGTTATCATTGATAGACTAATTAAGTAGAGTGTCTACCTAGTGAATTATTATTCTTTCTTATCAATAGGGAGTCGTATTATTATACGAGGAAGGTTGCGGTGCAAGCATAGAATTCTAGTAACGATGATGTCTAGAATGAGATCCCAGATTCGATTTTCGATGTCGAGGGAGTTTCAAAGGTGATTGTGTATGAGCTCGAGGAAGAGCATGGGTCCATAGAATGATGAACGGAATAGAAATATTTAGACATGGGAAATACGATGTTATAATACTTGATGCTGATATAAATACGTTTATGTTTTGTTCTCCTATGACAAACCTCTATAATTCAGAGGTAGGTTCCAAGCCAGATATTTTGTGGCAGTATATTTTTTTTTTTATATATACAATTCTCTTCAATTCGTTCTTTTCTCTTCTTTCATTTCATATAAAATGAGAAGAACAACCCTTCCAGGAAGGGGAGGTATTGCCGAATGACTATCTATCTTTGTGATAGAAGCCTAGTAGGATACCACATGTTGTTTAATTGCTTGTCAAGTACTAAAGGCTGGCCACCTTCTGTACTAACTATGCGATATAACAAGTGTTCATGATCATAGTGATCTCTCAACAAATTCCTTTACTTCTATTTGATTGATCAAATTTTGGAAAATAGAAACAACTGAAAAAGGAGTAATAAAGTGGTGGTAGTATGCGGAATGGGAACACATTCGTGATACTAAGGTTGACGTGGTTATTAAAAGGGTTATAGAACGCTAGCGAGCAAAAGTATGACCAGTATAATATTTGGAACAGAAGGTGATAGCGATTACGAACTGGAAAAGAATGGGTATTGAGAAGCAAGAGCTCTAATGATTGGAAGCTATGATGAGAGTCTGTGCAATAGACTTGAAAGAATTTGGAATGATCACTTAATTCGGATTGAGTTATCTTACGACAATAGATCATATGTCATTATCGAGATGTCGCCTTATGAGATCCTTGAGGGAAGACAATGTCGATCTCCCTTATGTTAGGATGAAGTTGTAGAGCGCAAGATGCTCGGACCCGCAGTAGTCCAAAGGACCAAGGATATGCTAGATCTAATCAGAGGACGGCTGGTAGTAGCCCAAGATGGACATGATGAGTATGTTGATTTGACACGAAAGGATAAAGAGTATGAAATAGGGGACCTAGTAATGTTATAGGTATCCCTTGGAAAGGATTGATGAGGTTCGGAAAGAAAGGAAAGCTAAGTCTACAATTTATTGGACCCTTGGATATGTTAAGACGTTTGGGAAGTTAGCATATGAGCTAGCCCTAACCCCGAACATGTAGCAGGTCGTAACGTGTTTCACGTATCAATGTTAAGGAAGTGTAATTTAGATGCCAGATAAATAGAGGCATATGAGCGCATAGATATGCAACCCGACGTAACCTATATGGAGCAACCAGGAAGGGTTATAGAGTGAAAAAGAACAAGTGCTTAGGAGAAGGATTATTAAACTAGGCAGAGTTTGGTGGTAGGACCACAATGTGGGAAAATTTACTTAAGAGTTAGAAGGTGCAATGCTAGGAAGGTATCCCTATTCATTTTCTATCTGATTCCGGGACGGAATCCTTTTAAGGAGGGGAGACTGTAATAACCCCAATTTTTGGGAATTTTTGAAACCCTTATGAATAGTGTTTTTGCTGAATGAGAAAACTTTTCATGCCACGCTATGTAGGGGTTCTGTTATTGATCTTATGGGATATTATTAGTACTCTATGTGGTATATAAGTGTATGTAAAGATCGTCAGAATCCAATTCCGAACACTTTGATTTTTCCCGGAAATCCACAATATACGGAGAGAATTGAGTATAAGGTAACAGGATAAAAAGGATTTAAATTAAAGGATTATAAGAGAGGATCATAAAAGGAATATAATATATTGAGAAAGGTTAAGGGAACCTAAGTAATAAGATCCCGGGTATGATCCCTCAAACGATAAACGAGAACGAAAGATAAGCGAACCGTAAAACAAATAAGTGACCAAGAGACAAGCTTGTACAAGAAGCCAGGGATTGTGACATCATCAAACCACAAGGTGTGGACAAGTGGGAGCATAATGACATGTGCAAGGTGACACAAGCATGACATAGGGAAGGAGGAGGTGTGGTTGGTTTATAACCACACAAATAAAAGGTTAATTAAGTCATTAACCAAAAACAACACAAAAATCAACCAACCAAGCAAATCATTTCATTTTCATCAAACAAAACACAAAAATATCATTCTTCCCAAGCTAGCTCTCGGCCCATTTCTTAAAATTTGAAGATCCAAGCTCCACCACTTATTATTTAGCAAGGTAATTATCCTAGCTTCTCCTAGTTAAGTTACATACTTCCTATAAGTTTAAGCTTCTAATTCCAAGCCAATCTTTTTCTATAAATCAAGGAAGAAGATGGTGAATAGTAACCTTCAAGAAATAACTTTAGTTTTCTTGGATTTTTATGAAAGATTAAGGTTATACAAGCAAGGATCAAGGTTCTTTTAGGCATTCAAGGCTCTTGGATTGTGTTAGGAAGCTTCAAGGAGGTATAAACAACTTTCACCTTTAACTTATAGTTTGAACTTTGAGTTTTGATGAGTTTATGGATGGATTAATGTCTATATAGAAATATCCATGTATGTATAGCAAGATCTATGTATGTTAGATAGTTGGGTTGGATTTGTGGTGATTTTGGATATGAATCTTGGTTAATGGTTAATGAATCTTAAGTTATGGATTAGTAGATCATGTTTGTGGTTGAATAAGTTGGAAAACCTTGAGATTATGGACTGACTTTGCCTTGATATAAGTTGTGTTTGATGTATTGATGATGGTTGGGTGGTTTGTAGTGAATTGGTAAAGAATTGGAGTGGTATAAATATTGGTAATCGCGTAAACATAGCCGTCGTAATGTCCGATTTTCTTTGGACTGTTTTTGTGCATAGCATTAGGACCCGAGAACCCCCTGCTAGATTGTGACCACTGCCATGTTTAGATAGCTCATGTTACGAGCTTCGTTTTGATATGTAGTTCGTTCGATTCCGATTTACGGTTTAGGAGAAACGACCGTTTCAAGTAACGGCGTTTCGCGAACGAAACTTTTTCCCTCGCCTTACTTTGAAATGTAGGTTAAAGACCAAAAAGGGTTAATTAATGCATGAAACATTTATGGTAAGTGTTTTAGGCAGTTGGTAAGTCACTCGCGAAGGAATCGCTTTAAAACTCGTAAAGGTTAAATTATTAAAAATGGTGGAGCCGAGGGTACCCGAGTGACTTAAGCGAATCAGTGAGCGCAAAACAAGCGTTAGAGTCTAAGTTAGTTAAAGTATAGATTCACAAGTGACTTTGGTTTAATTCCAACTTACTTGTTGTTTATAGGTTACCAGACTCGTCCCGAGCCATTCGTAACCCCCAGTCGCTCAGGCAAGTATTCTATCCGTTATACTGTTGTTGTGATGTATACACTTGTATATGCATTATCTTGCGATAGATGCATGTTGGTTATTTAGCAAATTCTTGCGATATATTGTAGCATGTGATATGGTATATATGCATGCCTGTGTCATATTCTTGAAATATATATCTGTTGGTTCAGTTGATAATACCTATGCTAGAGGATAGCGGTATCTTGCATATACCGTTAGTATAGGGACCCAAAGGTGAAAATATTTTCAAAAACCGGGAGTCGAGGATCCCGAGTAATCTTGTATATATGGATATGGATATATACATATATATATATTTATATATATATATATGGTTATAGTTTTCCAAACTATTAATCGAATAAGGTTTATTCGATAACTTTAAACTTTATTTTATTATTGAATATTATTTCGAATATTATTCGAGGACTTATGACTCTTTTATATTATTTATTGAATATTATTTGAATATTCATTCGAGGGCTTATGACTCTTTTATATTATTTATTGAATATTATTTGAATATTCATTCGAGGGCTTATGACTCTTTTATATTATTTATTGAATATTATTTGAATATTCATTTGAGGATGTATGACTCCTTTATTTTATTTAATGAATATTATTTATAATATTCATTCGAGGTATTATGACTCAGCTTATATTATTTATTGAATATTATTTGAATATTCATTTGAGGATCTATGACTCCGATTATTTGCTGAGATATATTCTTTATTTTATTAAAGAATAAGATGTCAATAATCAAACTTATTTTCGATTATTCAAATGAAGATAATACTTTCATATAAGTATATCTTTGGTTATTTAATACTCGTTTCAAGTATAAATTTTAATACTTCTACTTCAATTATTTTTATAAAGATTATTCTTTATGGGAATATTATTTAAATAATAATATTCAGTCATTTTCTAAAATATTCTGGGGACTGATTTACTTCATTAAATCAGCCTTACTCCAAGCACTCTTTAAAGTGTTTTCGAGTCTTCAAAATGATTTTTAAAAGTCAGAGCGGATCCCAAAACTCATTTTTATATTTAAGATCTTCCTTTTAAGGGGATTTAAATACTCGCTCAAAACCTGGGGAATCCGGCTCTGTGGTGTATTTTATATTCGCAACAAGGTTGCAGATTTGGTAAATGAATTGATTACTTGCCCAACGTTCGGGAAGTAAGCCCCTCTCATTGAGTCGGCATAAGCGACAGGCCGGGGTACGGTCTATTATTGTGTAAGTGGCTCAGTGGGAGTCCATCAAATGCATAAGTGGCTGAGTGGCAGTCCAGCATAGGTCTTAATTATGACCAGGGTGATGACCAGTGGGGAATTCGTCCATCTACTAGTAGAAAAGGTTACTTATTGGTATCTTTGCCTGATCAGCAAGATATCGGGTTTATGCCAAAATTCTTTTCCTTTCCCAAAATTCATTGGATGTTTCAAACTCTGTTCATACTTTACATAACAGAGGTTCCAGGAAATGTTTAAAGGGGTATATATGTGTGGATATATATATCGGGACTAAAGAAAGTATCTCTTAACTTTTTCATTCAATAATATTTCAAAGATTGAATCTATTCAAGTCTTATCTTGTGGTCTCATCAGTGGGATGAACTTTTGAAATTGATTGTAACTTGAACGGTGGTAGTTCAAGTAGTATTTGGGAATGATATAAGTGTAGTGAAGTATTTGGTAACTTCATCTTTTAAACTTATATCTAATTAATAATTGTCTTATGTATGACAAAGATTTTCAGAAAAACGTTGAGACAAGGTTAGATATATGAGATCACCTTGCAACGATATTTTTTTATATACAGTTATACACTGGGATTTTGTGTATATTATGCATGGAAGAGGACTTCCAATATTTTGAAAAGTATATATGTATATATATATATACTGAATATTTTGCGACTTCATCGCATTAAGTTATCAACTTGGTTCATTTCTTTTGACCAAGACTTTCATGAGTATTATGAGTAGACTCATATACTGTAAATAATTATGCATATTATTTTGGTGGGCTTGCTGCTCACCCTTGCTTTCTTCTTTCATCACACAACATCAGATAGATAAGATGAACAGGACCAAGCTCCCAATTCGCGATCGGATAGGAAGCGTTTCGCAGCTTCCTATAGGCATTGAAGTCACTGTAGCTGAGGTAGGGAACTACCAATAGACTAGGCTTCAACTTTTGATGTACCAGATTTATGTATATTTATGAATTGTAATAATGGCAATGAAATGTAAATTTATTCAGAACCCTTTTAAGGTGTATTGACTTATAATTGTGGAATAAAACGACTTGTGATTATTTGTGGATGTTCATCTCTGAGACTATAACGTGTGGTGTGTGTTTATTGTGGGGTCACAGTACAGAGTAGTTGATTGTGTATTAAGATTGGGTGTTATTAAGGGAAATGGATCGCG
The DNA here is from genome assembly GCF_009905375.1 of Apium graveolens. NCBI lineage: Eukaryota > Viridiplantae > Streptophyta > Magnoliopsida > Apiales > Apiaceae > Apium > Apium graveolens. Next base: position 151,379,824 of record NC_133648.1, on the reverse strand, counting down.
TGACAACCCGGATCCCCGACCCCGGATCTGGGGGTGTTACATTGACCTTGCATGCAAGATAGCCTAACTCTACCTAGAAGGATACCCTTGTAATTTCTCAAAACCACTCACATTATAGTCAAATCAAGAAATAAAAAGAAATCAAGGAAGTGATCACCACTTCACTCTCCTCTTCTTCCTCCCCCTTCCCTCTCGGCTTTCTCCCCTCCCCTCTCGGCAATTCCAAAAACTGAGCCTCATCCCCTTCTTTCTTCATTTCTTCGCTCAAACAATCATCCTATAATCAAGTAATCTTACTCCTTACATGTTTTTCTTGTATATCTTAAGAGTTTAGAGTAGAAAACTTATGTGTTGACCTTGCATGGTAGTGTTTTTGTTAAACTCCAAGTGAAAATCCTTGATTCTTGTGAATTCAAGGCTTTCACCATGAGTTATAGTATCAAAGGGTTGAGAATGGCTAGATATGATTACGCTACACTCATGCAAATGTTGTTTTCACCCTAATCCATTCGGCCATGACTTGATAGGTGCCGAATGAATGGTGTTTTGGTTGCCTTGTTTCATTTTGTGTGTTTTTATGATGATAACATGAAAATCTTAGTGAAATCTTGGTAAAAACCTTTGCATGCTAGGTGGTCATTTAGATATAATCCATGATAGGCTTTCATGTTGAATTAAAATGAAAGTTTATTTGGAAAGCATGTTGTTTTGGTTTGTAAGACTCGAAGTCATGCATGCATGTAGAAAACTCTTGAAAATTTTGGAAGTTATTGATCATTCGGATTGATATTTTGTTAGTAAACCTTAATTGTAGTTAAGTTAAGAAATTAATTAAGAATTGTACTTCTTAAAATGTGATGTTATTTCGTTTATATTTATCATGAAGGTTAAAGTTGTTGTCCTTGAAAACTTGATGACTTGTAATTTGTGTAATGTGATTTCCTTTGTTTTGCTATGTTGCACTTTAGGTAAGGATTATCTCCACTAAGTCAATTTTGAGTGTAAGGGAGTTAGTTCAGTAGATCACTATAGTCAAGTTATGGTTTGGGTATTTTGGTTGTTGGTGGTTGGGTTGTTGAGTGAGAACCTTGGAGAAATGAGAGTCTTAGTTTTTGCAGAAAATCAGTTTGGTACCCTGAGGTTTAGAGTGAGTTTTAACCATGTCATTGTTGTGCACTTTGAGGCCCAAGCCACCAGAAGCTAGAATTAGGAGTATATAAAAGGTTTTTGGTGTTTGTCGGAGGTTTATAAGTCATTTGGTTAAGTGCACGAGTGGAATCACAAAATCTGTCCAGCAGGGGACAGTTTTGTTGCAACTTAGAAATAGGAAGTTTTGACCATGTCATGGGTAGGCACTCCTTAGGCCATGTTGGTCCTTGGTTAAAGGGAGTGTCAGAGGAGTTTTTCCAACCATAGTTCATAGGATATGAGTTAGAACCATGTGTCACAAGTTAGTTCAAGTCAGGGCGTTTTCTGCCCAGAAAAACAGGGGAACCATGGACTTTGAGCTTAGGCCCAAGGAGGCCCAAGCTAGGCCCTTGAGCCACATCAAGTTTGGGAGATGCCTTATGGTCAGAAGAGTCTAGTGTAGAGGGTTTGGAGGTAAAATTGTAGTTTAAGAGTGTCTAATGCACTCAAGAAACCATAGATGTCATTATGAAATTTACTCCAATGAGCACTTTCACTTACCACGTAGTTTTAGAGCACTTATGAGTGAGACCTAGGTTGACCATTATGGTTACAAGATAGTATAAAGCTATTAGAGTAAAAGGCCCAAGTGAGGGTCAATAGGTTTTGGATAGTTTAGTAAAGGCACATCGAGTTAGGAGGCCAAATTTGGAGACTTTGTCTAGTTTAGCGATCAAGTGACTTAAGTTGTGGGTCGAGATCATCCAAGCCAAGTGTGCATTATGGTATGTGTGATATTATTTGATATTAAAAGATGATATGTGAGTATATGTGGCTATGTGTACTATTATATTTATAAGGTGAATATAAATTGCGTACATATAGGCCTAAGTGCCCTTTGTATTGTAAATAGTAATGAGTTGGTGAGAATATATTATAATGAGGATATTATTATTTATGTAGGATCTCGAGACGAGGGTAAACTTGTCATAAAGTTCGAGTAAAGCTTTCAGTTGCTCCTACCAGCCAGACCAGACCAGCCTTTCTCAAGGCAAGTGATTCAACCTGTTTTTCGTTTATACTGCAAATATGTGTTAATTAGTTCATATATTGATGCGAGTATCCTGAGTAATCTTGATATACTAGAACCAAGTGATTCTTAAATCTATCTTCGTATTATATAGAAATGCCATGAACCCTCAATTTCATATTACAAGTAGATCGAAGTTCGTATCATGCTAGTACATCAAAGTAATTGGAATGCCATGATAAAAATAAAGATTTGCTATAATACTTGTTCGATCCTCTTGATCAACATACTATTGATTCCTAAAATCTTGACATCTCATCCTAATGCTTGAACCCCAATAGAAACCTTACCCCGATACTTAAAAAACCAGATATTATTTGGAGTTGTTCATGATTGTTTTATAACCCTGTCCTTACCCTAAAGTTTGACATCCTGATATACCTTAAGCTAATGATCACTTTCTTTATACCTTAACACCTCTGGTATGCTTGTAACCCTTGATGCTTATCTTCTTGATGTTATAATACCTATACCTTGTCTACAATCCTTGCTTCAAGCCTAGTTCGGCATTATTCTTTCATATTATCCAATATCCTTGCTAGAACACCTTGTCAAAGTTCTTGTATATGGAAACTTTTCAATTACCCTAAATAAAGTAAAGTCTAATGGATCATGGCCCTGATATTTTTGTGACATATTTCCAGTGATTCAAATTTGATCTATAATCCCTTGATAAAAATGTTTACTACTTAAGAGATTTTATTATCAATCAGCATCGGTTTTTGAAATGATTAAAATGTGGATTTTCAGTCCCAAAGGGGGATAAATGTTTTCTTTGAATAGTGGATCTGGACTGAGACGTGAGTCATTTCCACACTTATATTGTAGGCTTAAAAGTTTCCTAGGGATCCCATTAATATTTTAGAACCCAACGAGGTTCGGGATTACTTCGCGGCTGATCACCGGCTGTAATCCGTAGCGTCATAAAATGATTTTGTTTAAGTTATGATTTTGAAAATGTTTTGATTCAAGCAAATGATGCCATCACCCAAAGTTTTATCTCTTGTTAGTATTGGTTATGTCTTCGCATTGTCATTCTTTTATATATATCTCGATTTATGCTTTGTACCGTATTGTTTAGCACTTGTTGAGCATTTGGCTCACTCATTGCTTTACCCTGATATTACAGCTAGCAGCGATGGTTAGATTCAAGCAGACAGCACGTAAGACCTGTGACACCGATGCGTATGTCCGAGCTCAGGTAGAATAATAGATAGTTTTGTGTGAGGACTCGATATTAAAATTAGTTGTAATAGATGGTAGTGTTGGGCTGTTCCAAACCCTAAACTGTAAGTTCTTGGATTCCGTTATGATTACTTTCTTTTAAATATTGTAATAGTTATATTTATTTTGTTTGTTAAGTTGGGGGTGTGACAGGTTTTGGTATCAGAGCAACGGTTTAGAGTCCCTGAATAGCCCAAATAGGTTATAGGATATATGTATAGGTTATAGATAATATGCGAGAGAGTAGGCTAAGTAAATTTATTATTAATACTCCTCTTCTTGGGTTGTCAGCAAAGGGCGCATTCCTTGTCATCCTCTGGGTCGGACGACACTATAGCTTTCTCCGTGTATGCGGAGTTGAGGCGCGAGTTTGACATGCTTCAGGGCAAGTACGACCGACTGATAGACCGACTGAAGAACGTGTACCCAGACAGCCGAAACTATAAAGGGAAGCCTAAGGAGCAAATGACTGCGAGACGTGAGACTTTGGTTCAGTACGTCAACACTAAGCTTGAGGAGATGCCATCACACCGAGACCGCACCAGCCAGTATATCATCCAGATGGTGGCGGATGAGCTCGAGAGCATTGTGAAGACGCTTCGAGAAGAGAAGACTACCAAGCCCCGTTCCGATGGAGTGGAGCCTTAGTTCTTTCCATTATCTACCTGCCATGTTGTTGTATTATCAGACTTCGTAGAATCCCCAGTTGTTTCCTTTAAATAAGCATGTTATTCCAAGAATCAGACTTTGTCCTAATACTGATGTATTGTGACCTTTAAATTTCAATTATTATGCACTATCATTCCATTTGCTCTCAACTGTTATTTTACGCTTTTATATGCATCCCCATATCTGTTTAATTTGAAACTTGACTTCATATGTAAATAAGAATGCCATGCGATACCCTCAAATTATTTCATCATTTATACCTGTTTTGACATAACTCTTATTTCAGGATCATGCCACCCAAAAAGAAGAACCCAACAACCACATTCACCACAGACCCAAATATTCTTCGATTACTGGAAACATTGCAACAGCAAACCAATGCTATAGCTCAACAACAACTAACTCTTCAATAACGAATTGAAAACCAAGATAACCGTGAACCACACCAACCACCCGAACCACCAGTACCACCTCGACAGGTTGTCACTTTCAAGGCTTTTCAGAATGTGAATCCACCTGCATTTCATGATACCAATGATCCAATAATAGCTAACACATGGATTAAGGAAATGGAAAGGGCTTTTGAGTTGGTACAGTTAGGAGACGATCAGAAGACGTCATATGCTACTTACTTCTTGAAGGGTGAAGTCATCTATTGGTGGGAATCAGTAAAAGCTATGGAAGCAACTCAGCAAGTTTCTTGGGAAAGATTTAAGAAGTTATTTCTGGAAAAGTACTACCCTAAGTACATGCAGAATCAGATGGAGCTTAAATTTCTTGAGTTGAAGCAAGGGAATATGTCTGTACTGGAGTATGAGAAGAAGTTCACTGAGTTGTCAAGGTTTGTGACAAAGTATACCAGCACTGAGGAGGAAAAAGCGAAGAGATTTCAACAAGGATTGGAGCCTTGGATCAGAGATAGAGTGGCTATGTTTGAGCTTGATACTTATGCGGGAGTAGTACAGAAAGCTGCCCTGATTGAGAATAATGGGATGCAGTCAAGGAAGGAAAGGGATAACAAGAAGATAAAGGTTCCATTTTATGGAGAGATGTCTGAAGCCGAAAATTCACAGGATCGGAATGTAAAGAGGATTGGTTTCCATAAGGGCGGAAATTTTCAAAAGAAGGGAAATTTGGACAAAAGACAAGAATCGAAGGGGAACAACCAGGCAAGCCAAGGACAAGTTTGAGAAAACAGGTTCCAGAGACCGGAATGCAAGCACTGTGGAAGAAGGCACCCCGGAGTTTGTAATAAGCTGAGCATGACATGCTATAGGTGCAACCAGAAGGGACATTCGGCAAATGAGTGCAAGATGCCGAAGCCAGGAGTTACATGTTACAAGTGTGGGAAGACTGGACACATAGCTAGGGAGTGCAAGACAACCGGACCAGTCAAAGCTCTAATGAATGTGGCAAGTACCAGTGCAAGCGTGCCAGGTGAGGTATTGGCATTACCTCCAACACCTACAACAACTCCGCAAGCAACAGCAAGGACATTCGATTTGAAAATGAAGGACGCTGTTCAGAATTCTGAGGTGATAGCAGGTACACTTTTACTCAATAATGTCAAAGCTAAAGTATTAATTGACTCGGGAGCAACAAGATCTTTCATATCAGAAACTTTTGTTGATAAACTTCAATGTGATAAAATGATTATGAGCGAGGTAGTAAATGTGGTAATTGTGAATCAAGAGAAGATTCCTGTGAATCAATTCTGTCCGAAGTGTGAGATTGATATTTCGGGGCATAAGTTTTCAGCCGACTTGATACTCTTCAAGTTGGGAGAGTTCGATATAATTTTAGGTATGGATTGGTTAGGGAAGAATAACGCCCAGATTAATTGTAAGACCAAGAAAGTGTATTTAAAGACGAAGAGTAGAGAGAAGGTAGTATTTAAGGGACAGATGCAAGAGCAATTATTTCTTACAATCGTTCAGGCTAAGAAGCTACTTAGAAGAGGTTGTGAGTCGTTCCTCGCTTATGTAGTGGATTCAGAAAAGGGCAACCCCAGTATAGAAGATATCCCCATAGTTAACGAGTTCCTAGACGTGTTTCCAGACGAACTACCGGGCTTACCGCCAGATCGACAAATCGAGTTCGAGATCAACCTTGCTCCGGGAATAGAACCAGTTTCAAAGGCCCCATATAGGATGGCACCAGCAGAATTGAAAGAGTTGGCGAGCCAGCTACAAGAATTGTTGGATAAAGGAGTGATTCAGCCAAGTACATCACCATGGGGAGTACCTGTTCTGTTTGTAAAGAAGAAAGATGGAAGTATGCGGCTATGTATAGATTATCGGGAGTTGAATAAGGTAACGATTAAAAACTACTACCCGCTACCAAGAATTGATGACCTATTTGATCAGCTGAAGGGAGCAAAGTGCTTTTCGAAGATTGACTTGAGATCAGGATACCATCAATTAAAGATCAAGGAAGAAGATATTCCCAAGATAGCATTCAGGACCAGATACGGACATTATGAATTCCTAGTAATGCCTTTTGGATTGACTAATGCTCCGGCCGTATTTATGGATCTAATGAATCGGGTATTTAAAAAGTATTTGGACAAGTTCGTAGTAGTATTCATTGATGACATTCTTATTTATTCTAAGTCGGAAGAAGAACATAAGCAACACCTTTGGATAGCATTGGAGATACTTTGGAAAGAGAAGTTGTATGCCAAGTTTTCTAAATGTGAGTTTTGGTTAAAGGAAGTTCAATTTTTGGGGCATGTCATTGGAAATGAAGGAGTTAAAGTAGATCCGGCAAAGATTGAGGCAGTTATGAGTTGGGAGAGGCCAAAGACACCTACAGTAATGTGAAGTTTTCTAGGATTGGCAGGGTACTATAGAAGGTTTGTCAAGGATTTTTTGAAAATCACCATGCCATTGACTAAGTTAACCAGGAAGAATCAGAAGTTCGAATGGAGTGCAGAATGTGAGGATAGCTTTCAAGAATTTAAACAGAGATTGGTAACGGCTCCGGTGTTAGTACTACCAGATGACCAAGGAAACTTTGTGATATTCAGCGACGGTTCACATAAGGGATTGGGCTGTGTGCTAATGCAACACAGTAAGGTGATCGCGTATGCGTCAAGACAGTTAAAACCGCATGAGTTGAAGTACCCGACGCATGATTTGGAACTAGCCGCCATAGTGTTCGCACTTAAGATTTAGAGACATTACCTTTACGGAGAAAAGTGTAAAATCTACACAGATCACAAGAGTTTAAAGTACATTTTCACTCAGAAGGAGCTCAATATGAGGCAAAGGAGATGGTTGGAATTGATCAAGGATTACGATTGCTGGATAAATTATCATCCTGGAAAGGTGAATGTTGTAGCCGATGCTTTAAGTAGGAAGGAGAGATTGAATATGATGGAAACACCAAAGGAATTGTCTGAAGAGATTAAGAAATTTGGATTAGAACTTTATGATTGTGGAATAGTTGAAGAAGTTTATCGTGCAATGACTTTTCAGCCAGCACTAGTGGAAAAGATAAGGAAATGTCAGGAAAAAGTAATGGAGAAAGAGAAGAATCAGCTGACTGGAGAAGAGATTGGCACTCAAAGGGATGAACAAGGTATACTAAGGTTTTCCTCAAGAATTTGGATTCCTCATGTACCTGAATTGAAGAATGAGATCCTACAAGAAGCCCACAATTCAAGATTTTCAATCCACCCGGGAAGCACCAAGATGTATTAGGATTTAAAGCAGAACTTTTGGTGGCCAAATATGAAGCGAGACGTGGCATAATGGGTTGCAAAGTGTTATACTTGTCAGAAGGTGAAGGCAGAACATCAACGACCAAGCGGATTAATTCAGCCCCTAAAGATTCCAGAATGGAAATGGGAAACTATTGCTATGGACTTTATAGTGGGACTACCGCGAACGAAATTCGGGCATGACGCTATATGGCTTATAGTTGATCGCCTTACGAAGTCGGTGCATTTTCTTCCAATTAATGAGAAGTCGCCATTGGATAAATTGATTCATCTGTACGTGCGTGAAATCGTACTAAGGCATGGAGTACCCGTATCAATAGTTTCAGACAGAGATCCCCAATTTAACTCGAGATTCTGGAAGCAATTTCAAGAAAGTCTTGGCACGAAGTTGAACATGAGTACGGTGTACCACCCGCAGACTGATGGTCAGAGCGAAAGGATAATTCAAACAATCGAAGACATGTTGCGCAGTTGTACAATCGATTTTGCAGGAAGTTGGGACGACCACTTGCCATTGATTGAATTCTCTTACAACAACAGCTATCACTCCAGTATTGGCATGCCACCATACGAAGCCTTGTACGGACGAAAGTGTAGATCACCGATAAGTTGGGATAAAGTAGGAGAAGGAAGGATTCTAGGCTCGGAATTGGTACAACAGCTGCATGAGACAGTCAAGTTAATTCAGAGAAGGTTGCTTGCTACTCAAGATAAACAGAGGAAGTATGCGGATCCAGCGTGTAAGGACGTCCGATTCCAAGTAGGCGAAGCCGTTTTGTTGAAGGTATCACCAAAAAAGGGTTGTCTAGATTTGGCAAGAAAGGGAAGTTAGCACATAGATATATAGGTCCTTTTGAAATTTTGAGTCAAGTGGGGAAGGTGGCCTACGAGTTAGCCTTACCACCTCAATATCAGCATGTGCATAATGTGTTCCATGTGTCATTGCTTAAAAAGTACAATCTTGACGCCAGCCATTTGATAGAATATGAACCTGTAGAAATTCAGACAGACCTGTCATTTGTGGAGCAACCTGTCAAAATACTCGACTGGCAAGTAATGAGTCTTAGGAATAAGTCGGTAAAGTTAGTGAAAGTACTTTGGAGGAACCCCAAGGTCGAAGAATCAACTTGGGAGTTAGAGTCTGATATGCATTCTCGGTATCCTCATCTGTTCTCTTAGATTCTGGGGACAGAATCCCTTAAGGGGGAGAGGATGTTACAACCGGCATTTTCGTGTAATATTATTTGTGAATTTGGTGCAATTTTAAAGCCGAATGCCAATATATTCAATTATTGTATGCTTGTGTGAATGAAAATTTCTGCGTCCTAAATTTGCTTTATGTGGTATATGATTTTTCAAAGCAAAAGTTTATTTATTTCTTTTATTTTTGATTTATAAGGAATATTCTAAACCGTGAATAAATTTCTTTTTAAAAGTTATTTTTGTTCACAAATTTCAAAAGTGGTTTTATAAAATTTCTAAAAATCCAAGTTATTTTATGGTATAAATTTTATAATTTTTGAACTTGTATTTTATTTTATAAAAATAAATCTTTATAAATTTTAGTTGTGATAATTAGCAAATTACAAGGAAGCCCTTGCATGCAAACCACCCTTCCATTCTTTTCAAGGACAAATAGGACATTTCCAAACCCACTAACTCATGAATTATTAGCCAAATTACCTCCTTGACCTTGCATGCAAGATAGCCTAACTCTACCTAGAAGGATACCCTTGTAATTTCTCAAAACCACTCACATTATAGTCAAATCAAGACATAAAAAGAAATCAAGGAAGTGATCACCACTTCACTCTCCTCTTCTTCCTCCCCCTTCCCTCTCGGCTTTCTCCCCTCCCCTCTCGGCAATTCCAAAAACCGAGCCCCATCCCCTTCTTTCTTCATTTCTTCACTCAAACAATCATCCTATAATCAAGTAATATTACTCCCTACATGTTGTTCTTGTATATCTTAAGAGTTTAGAGTAGAAAACTTATGTGTTGACCTTGCATGGTAGTGTTTTTGTTAAACTCCAAGTGAAAATCCTTGATTCTTGTGAATTCAAGGCTTTCACCATGAGTTATAGTATCATAGGGTTGAGAATGGCTAGACATGAGTATGCTACACTCATGCAAATGTTTTTTTCACCCTAATCCATTCGGCCATGACTTGATAGGAGCCGAATGGATGGTGTTTTGGTTGCCTTGTTTCATTTTGTGTGTTTTTGTGATGATAACATGAAAATCTTAGTGAAATCTTGGTAAAAACCTTTGCATGCTACGTGGTCATTTAGATATAATCCATGATAGGCTTGCATGTTGAATTAAAATGAAAGTTTATTTGGAAAGCATGTTGTTTTGGTTTGTAAGACTCGAAGTCATGCATGCATGTAGATTACTCTTGAAAATTTTGGAAGTTATTGATCATTCGGATTGATATTTTGTTAGTAAACCTTAATTGTAGTTAAGTTAAGAAATTAATTAAGAATTTTACTTCTTAAAATGTGATATTATTTCGTTTATATTTATCATGAAGGTTAAAGTTGTTGTCCTTGAAAACTTGATGACTTGTAATTTGTGTAATGTGATTTCCTTTATTTTGCTATGTTGCACTTTAGGTAAGGATGATCTCCACTAAGTCAATTTTGAGTGTAAGGGAGTTAGTTCAGTATATCACTATAGTCAAGTTATGGTTTGGGTATTTTGGTTGTTGGTGGTTGGGTTGTTGAGTGAGAACCTTGGAGAAAGGAGAGTCTTAGTTTCTGCAGAAAATCAGTTTGGTACCCTGAGGTTTAGAGTGAGTTTTGACCATGTCATTCTTGTGCACTTTGAGGTTCAAGCCACCAGAAGCTAGCATTAGGAGTATATAAAAGGTTTTAGGTGTTTGTTGGAGGTTTATAAGTCGTTTGGTTAGGTGCACGAGTGGAATCACAAAATCTGTCCAGCAGGGGCCAGTTTTGTTGCAACTTAGAAATAGGAAGTTTTGACCATGTCATGGGTAGGCCCTCCTTAGGCCCTGTTGGGCCTTAGTTAGAGGGAGTGTCAGAGGAGTTTTTCCAACCATAGTTCATAGGATATGAGTTAGAACCATGTGTCACAAGTTAGTTCAAGTCAGGGCATTTTCTTCCCAGAAAAACAGGGGAACCATGGACTTTGAGCTTAGGCCCAAGGAGGCCCAAGCTAGGCCCTTGAGCCACATCAAGTTTGGGAGATGCCTTATGGTCAGAAGAGTCTAGTGTAGAAGTTTTGGAGGTAAAATTGTAGTTTAAGAGTGTCTAATGCACTCAAGAAACCATATATGTCATTCTGAAATTTACTCCAGTGAGCACTTTCACTTACCACATAGTTTTAGAGTACTTATGAGTGAGACCTAGGTTGACCATTATGGTTGCAAGATACTATAAATCCATTAGAGTAAAAGGCCCAAGTGAGGGTCAATAGGTTTTAGATATTTTAGTAAAGGCACATCGAGTTAGGAGGCCAAATTTGGAGACTTTGTCTAGTTTAGCGATCAAGTGACTTAAGTTGTCGGTCGAGATCATCCAAGCCAAGTGTGCATTATGGTATATGTCATATTATTTGATATTAAAAGATGATATATGAGTATATGTGGCTATGTGTACTATTATATTTATAAGGTGAATATAAATTGCGTGCATATAGGCCTAAGTGCCCTTTGTGTTGTAAATAGTAATGAGTTGGTGAGAATATATTATAATGAGGATATTATTATTTATGTAGGATCTCGAGACGAGGGTAAACTTGCCATAAAGGTCTAGTAAAGCTTCCAGTTGCTCCTACCAGCCAGACCAGACCAGCCTTTCTCAAGGTAAGTGATTCAACCTGTTTTTCGTTTACACCGCAAATGTGTGTTAATTTGTTCATATATTGATGCGAGTATCCTGAGTAATCTTGATATACTAGAACCAAGTGATTCTTAAATTTATCTTCGTATTATATAGAAATGCCATGAACCCTCAATTTCATATTATAAGTAGATCGAAGGTCGTATCATGCTAGTACATCAAAGTAATTGGAATGCCATGATAAAAATAAAGATTTGCTATAATACTTGTTTGATCCTCTTGATCAACATACTATTGATTCCTAAAATCTTGACATCTCACCTTAATGCTTGAACCCCAATAGAAACCTTACCCTGATACTTAAAAAACCAGATATTATTTGGAGTTGTTCATGATTGTTTGATAACCCTGTCCTTACCCTAAAGTTTGACATCCTGATATACCTTAAGCTGATGATCACTTGCTTTATACCTTAACACCTCTGGTATGCTTGTAACCCTTGATGCTTATCTTCTTGATGTTATAATACCTATACCTTGTCTACAATCCTTGCTTTATGCCTAGTTCGGCATTATTCTTTCATATTATCCAATATCCTTGCTAGAACACCTAGTCAAAGTTCTTGTATATGGAAACTTTTCAATTACCGTAAATAAAGTAAAGTCTAATGGATCATGGCCCTGATATTTTTATGACATATTTCCAGTGTTTCAAATTTGATTTATAATCCATTGATAAAAATGTTTACTACTTAAGAGATTTTATTATCAATCGGCATCAGTTTTTGAATTGATTAAAATGTGGATTTTTAGTCCCAAAGGGGGATAAATGTTTTCTTTGAATAGTGGATCTGGACTGAGACGCGAGTCCTTTCCACACTTATATTGTAGGCTTAAAAGTTTCCTAGGGATTCCATTAATGTTTTAGAACCCAACGAGGTTCGGGATTACTTCGCGGCTGATCACCGGCTGTAATCCGTAGCGTCATAAAATGATTTTGTTTAAGTTATGATTTTGAAAATGTTTTGATTCAAGCAAATGATGCCATCACCCAAAGTTTTATCTCTTATTAGTATTGGTTATGTCTTCGCATTGTCAATCTTTTATATATATCTCAATTTATGCTTTGTACCGTATTGTTTAGCACTTGTTGAGCATTTGGCTCACTCCTTGCTTTACCCTGATATTACAGCTAGCAGCTATGGTTAGATTCAAGCAGACAGCACGTAAGACCTGTGACGCCGATGCGTATGTCCGAGCTCAGGTAGAATAATAGATAGTTTTGTGTGAGGACTCGATATTAAAATTAGTTGTAATAGATGGTAGTGTTGGGCTGTTCCAAACCCTAAACTGTAAGTTCTTGGATTCTGTTATGATTACTTTCTTTTAAATATTGTAATAGTTATATTTATTTTGTTTGTTAAGTTGGGGGTGTGACCGGTTTTTGTATCAGAGCAACGGTTTAGAGTCCCTGAATAGCCCAAATAGGTTATAGGATATATGTATAGGTTATAGATAATATGCGAGAGAGTAGGTTAAGTAAATTTATTATTAATACTCCTCTTCTTGGGTTGTCAGCAAAGGGCGCATTCCTCGTCATCCTCTGGGTCGGACGACACTATTGCTTTCTCCGTGTATGCTGAGTTGAGGCGCGAGTTTGACATGCTTCAGGGCAAGTACGACCGACTGATAGACCGACTGAAGAATGTGTACCCAGACAGCCGAAACTATGAAGGGATTCCTAAGGAGCAGATGACTGCGAGACTTGAGACTTTGGTTCAGTACGTCAACACTAAGCTTGAGGAGATGCCATCACACCGAGACCGCACCAGCCAGTATATCATCCAGATGGTGGCGGATGAGCTCCAGAGCATTGTGAAGACGCTTCGGGAGGAGAAGACTACCAAGCCCCGTTCCGATGGAGTGGAGCCTTAGTTCTTTCCATTATCTACCTGCCATGTTGTTGTATTATCAGACTTCGTAGAATCCCCAGTTGTTTCCTTTAAATAAGCATGTTATTCCAAGAATCAGACTTTGTCCTAATCCTGATGTATTGTGACCTTTAAATTTCAATTATTATGCACTATTGTTAATTAACTCATAATTACTTGGCTAATGATCGTTGATCTGTCATACGGTTCGCTTAACTTTTGTTCGCGTTTATCGTTCGAGGGATCATATCCGGGATCTTATTATTTGGGTTCCCCTACCCTTTCTCAATATTTTATATTCCTTTTATAATCCCATCTTATAATCCTTGAATTTAAATCCTTTTAATCATGTTACCTTATACACAATTCTTTCGGTATCTGGTGGATTTTCGAGAAAAATCAAAGTGTTCGAATTTGGATTCTCACGATCTTTACATATACTTATTTACTTTATGGAATAATAATATGATCTTAGAATTTTCATAACAGTACTCCTATATAGTATGGTCTGATAATTTTCCTTAATCAGCATCATCAGCAAAAGTTACTATTCATCAGGGTTTCAAAAATTTCCAAAAATTGGGGTTATTACAATAGACTTTGATGAAACATATGCACCTGTAGCAAGAATTGAATCAATTCGAATGCTATTGGCTTATGCTTGTCATAAAATTTTCAAAGTCTATCAAATGGATGTGAAATCGGCATTCTTAAACGGGATTTTGGAAGAGGAAGTATATGTGAAACAACCTCCCGGGTTTGAAGATGCAACACATCCCGTTTATGTCTATAAATTATATAAAGCTCTATATAGCTTAAAACAAGCCCCAAGAGCATGGTACGAAAGGTTGAGCAAGTTCCTACTAGACAATAAATTTAAGATGGGAACGGCCGATAAAACCTTATTTACGAGGCAAGAAAAAGATCATATATTGCTCGTACAAATATATGTAGATAACATCATTTTTGGGTCAACAAATGATGCACTATGTAAAGAATTCTCTGAAAATATGAGTAAAGAATTCGAGATGAGTATGATGGGAGAATTAAACTTCTTTTTGGAATTGCAAATAAGGCAATCTGATGAAGGCATCCATATCTCTCAATCCAAGTATTGTAAAGATATGTTGAAAAAATTCAAAATTGATAATGCCAAACCCATCTCTACTCCTATGTCTACATCCGATAAATTAATGGAAGATCCAAAAGGAATTCCTATAGACACAAAGAAATATCGAGGAATGGTCGGTAGCTTGATCTATATAACTGCAAGTCGTCCCGATATTCAATATAGTGTTTGTAAGTGTGCTAGGTTTCAAGTAGCACCTAAAGAATCTCATTTATCCGCGGTAAAAAGGATATTGAGATATCTTAAAGGAACCACCGATGTTGGTCTTTGGTATCCAAAAGGAATACCATTTGACTTAGTATGTTTTTCTGATTCGGACTATGTCGGGCATTTAGTCGACAGAAAAATTACTAGTGGTACTTGTCAGTTTCTCGGTGGATGTTTAGTTTCTTGGTTTTCAAAGAAACAAAATTCCGTATCCATCTCAACAACCGAGGCTGAGTATATAGCAGATGCAAAGTGTTGTGCTCAAATACTGTGGATGAAGCAAACACTAGCTGACTATAATATAAAATTTGATGTGATCTCAATCTTATGTGATAATACGAGTGCTATTGATCTTAGCAAGAATCCCGTATTACATTCTAGATCTAAACATATAGATGTGAGACATCATTTTTTACGTGATCATGTCAATAAAGGCGATATAAAAATGACTCATATTGATACTGAGATCAATCTCGCTGACATATTCACAAAACCATTAAATTCCGAAAGATTCACTAAACTCCGCTTGGATTTAGGAATGTTGGAATTTATGAAATAATGGTTTATATATAAAGAACAGTTGAGAATTATAAAGGAGTCTCAACGATAAGGATATTCTCCTGATCAAGTTATAAAGTTTGTCTGAAACTCAGATTTGTCAATAAAGAAATTTATTGATCGGGTTAAGATAACTTAAATAGCCCATATTAACCGGGAAAATGAACTTAATTGAGTGAATATTTATTATTCCATGAGATTTATAAATATTTAGAAGTCCTTCTTATATAAACTGATTATTATTCATATATATATATATATATTTATATATATATATTCTTATATATATATATTCTTATATATATATTTAGTCTCATCTTTTTGAGATATATCTAAATATATGTTAATTTAATATATATATATTTCTGTAATATTTATATATATAAAAATTTCAGCAAAAATTATATAAGGATAAATATATAATAATCCAGTTATATTAATAAATATAGTTTTTCAAATATATTTTCTAGATTACTTTTAACCGGCCCAATCAAAAATTTATCTGGCCCAAAGCTTCTATCTAAGCCCATATATTTTAACAAAATATAAAACTATTTATCATAAATCAAACCCAGTCCATTTTTTACAATTTGGCCCAATTTGTTGTCACAAGCCCAAAATCTGTTTATAACTTCTAATCTCAACCATCTATTCCTTACCCTAATCAATCCTGATCGTTCATTCAACAAAATATATAAGCCATTCACTATTTTGTACAGTATAGTCACTCTATTCATTCGAAACCCTAATCTCTAACCCCTCTCTCTCTCTCTCGCCTCTTCTCTCCGCCTCCCTTCCGAAGAATACTAAATCGTTTTTTCTTTTTTGATCTTCGATTCTTGATGAAATTCATCAGATATTATACGTATTGTGCGTTAATCGTAGTTAGGAACATACAATTAATAAATCTTAGTTGGGTTGGTCAAATCAAATCGACTTCCGATGATAAAAATCGACGATTTATACATAAATCGAACGAGAATCGTCAAATCGGACATCAAATTGATAGTTTATATATATACACCCAATTTTCATTGATTTAAATAATTGTTTTAGCAATAACCTAACTCGATTTCAAGGTATATGACAGGAGAAGACGGGAAAGTGCAAAATCGTCTGGGAAAAGAAGACTCGATGGTTGCATGCGACGGAGAAGAGAAAATTGGAGGTTGACTCAGTCCACGACTAAGTCAACCAGGTAAGACCTACGAGTCAGGCCAGACTCTAGGCTCAGGTGAGATTTCTTCGTATATTTCAGTCTTATTCAATTGAATTTGTGGTGAAAGGAACTTAATTGAATTTAAATCGAACTTTATCTGATTAATTTGTAACCCTATAAGATGAATGTTCGGTGATGTGGCTTTGGTGTAGATGTGGTTTAATTCTATTCAGTGTGTGATCAAATTGAAAGAATAGAGTTCGGATTATTGATGGATTTGTTGTTATCTGTTGAAATTTGAGAAATTATCTGTTGGATTTGTATTATCTGGTGGATTTATTGTTATCTGTTAAATTCGTGATTATCTGTTGGATTACGGATTATCTGTTGGATTTTTTATTATCTGTTGAAATTTGAGAAATTATCTGTTGGATTTATACTATCTAGTGGATTTCGGATTATCTGTTGGATTTGTGTTATCTGGTGGACTTATGATTATCTGTTAAATCTGTGATTATATGATGGATTGGTAATTATTTGTTTGCAATAAAGTTCAGTCAAGAAACATGGGTGATTAATCTGGAATGTATGATTGCTTAAAATGATCACTAGATTAAGTTAAGGACAATTTTTTAAGCATAATTGGACTATAAATATAAGTATAAAATATGAGCTTGATAGTTGATAGTATTCTTATAATCAGCAGAACATGCTTGGTTAGATTGTTGGTTTGAATTAAAATCTCAGAGAAATTGTTTGTTTAAAAATGAGGTCTCAAAAATTTGCTTGGTTAATTATGGATTCTTGGTATAAGTTTGACTGATATCATCTGATTGTTGATATACTTAATCCAAGAAAGTCAGTGTTATGGTTGTTTTAAATTGTTAGTCCCTTGATGATTCTATGTAATACATGAATCCCTATTTTTTAAATAATATAACTACCTAGGTGTGCTAAAGAATGCTGTTGATTTGTTTTTTTATAACAATTATATATATTTGTGCTCTGAGTACCTGTTAATCTCTGTAGAACTATAAGAATATTTGCTTGTGATATGTGTACTATTAAAGGATGTTATTTCTCTCTTTTTCACAACTTATATACATTAGTTTTCAAATAATACTTTAAAAAGTAATCTGTCTTGGATTAATAAGTCTCAGTTCTGTTTTAACAAGCTCTCTGCTAGCACTTTCCTTTAAAAAGAAAAACAGAATCTTGCCTTCATTTTCTGTCAAGAACACAATGTATAATCAAGATTAAGATACTGAACATGGTCAGTTACCTCTTTAAATGATAAAATCTGTGTAAAATGGACACTGAACATGCTAACACTTGATTATCTTGGTTACTTGGACTACTTACATGCTAAATTATCTGTGATCATACTGATTAATATTATTCCATTTCTAATCTACCTAATTGATTTAAGACTATTGAAATGATTAAATGTGTGATCAACTAAATGTGCAAGCTGTCCTGATTGAAGTCTTATACAATGAATCTGGATAAGAAATGTCTTATTGTCTCCAATCTCTACTTGCCTATCTGATAAAATGTACTTAGTCTATGCATGATAATCTGTGGACTATTAGTGCAACACTGTTTACTAGTCTGTGTTTATTTATACTTAAGCATTTATAAGAAATCAGATAAGGTATTGTGTACACTGGGTTGTGTAATATAAACAAATACACTCACACACCAGCCCTCACAGTAAGACCTGGCAGGGAAGCCTTGAGCATCCCTGTATCTGGATCACTTCTGTGATTAATGGCCACTTAGAAAATTAAGGTGACATTTATTTTAACTTACTGCATTTAAAGTGTTATATCTGATATAAATGATCTGAGTGTTGTATTGCCTTGAATGCTATTTGAATGAAATGAAAACTGATTGTGTATGCTCTGTTATTTGTTTAATGTGCATGACATTCCTTTGGTTGCATCTGAAAGGAATATGTCCTAAGTCCAATCAGGTATTAGGATTTAGGAATAACTCTTTATGTAATCTGTTTTGATTTCATTGATATTAATAAAGACTTGTTTTGTTTTTATTACGGGCTCTATCTATTTAAGTGTTTAAATAAGATATACCATAGTTTAGAGTAAAGCTTTTTATGGATTATGATGAGATCATAATAGTGAGACCTAAAAAGATGATAACTCTAAACTTAAATAGTTCCTGGTCATAGGATTACTAACTGGTAATTAATAATCCGCAAAGATCGGTACATACTATGCTTGCTTCATTATGAAGGATGTCTATTCTCATAGACATTTGTGTGGTGACACTATAGCTAGTATGTAGGTGCTTATTATAGAATAAGTTCACTGAACATGACTCGCCTAGCTGAACAACTGATGGAGTTCACTCACGTGTCAGCAGTTGTTCGCTTAGTGATAGTTGTACAAGTATCCTTAGACTTGAGGTCATCATAGTCATCTTGTGTACACTGAACTATGCTTTGGTTTAGTTCTTAGTCTCCAGGGACAATTATTAGGGCTCTTCTGGGTATAGGAATTTGTACACGAAGATAGTGTATGATCAATAAAGGATCTACCCCTTCCAGTGAAGGAAGCGAATGTTCAAGGCTGATCCACTTATGCTAGTTCAGGAATCTCTGGCCAGAGTAAATGAAATTAGAAAGGAGTTTCTAATTTGTATAGAACTACGCATAGTAAATGGTAAGCAAGTGATTAAATTAGATAGGCTTGACACGAGATCCATGCCTTGTATTTAATCGGGACATTGTAGGGTAGAAGGAGTTTATTGTACGGTAACTATTCACTGACAGGTTCTTGGTATTCTAAGCAGTGAATTCATATTATCCGGATAGTCGCGATATGTTGAAAAGCATCACTCACGATGTAGAATAAATGTGATTAATTAATTAATCATATTTAATAAATTAGAGAATTTATATAAATAATGATAAAATAGTTTTATTATTATTTATTTCTACTACCGGCTTAATATTGAACCTACAGGGTCACACCATAAAAAGATAATGATTTATTGGTGGAGGAATTAATTAATAATGGCTAATAATTATTTATTTGTGAAATAAATAATTAATTGGCAAATTTAATAATTAATTAAATGAGATTTAATTGATTATAAATTAATTAAGAAAAGTTCTTAATATTATTAATTAAAGGATTTAATTTTTGGAAATTAAATCAAGAGAGGGAATTATTTCTAAAGTGTTTAGAAAAAGGATTAATAATTAAAAGGTGTTTTAATTATTAATGAGAATAATAAATGGGATAATAATAATATTATTTATGGGAAAATTTCAGCTGAAAATTTTGCCTATAAATACACTATTATAGACCCTATTTTATTGGAACCCGAGAAACCCAAAAGTTTCAGAAAACCAAATTCTCTCCACCTCCTCCTCCTAAAAGTCGTTTTCTTGGTGGATACCGGTGGAGTGCTTCACAATTGAGGAGCAACTGCTAAGGATCTCTGATCGTTGTCTCCGAATTATTTTAAAAGGTTAGATTCGATCTCTCGAATTTTTATTCATGATTTATATGCTTTTATTTGGATTTTGTGTGTGTATAAGTGTTTTTCCACGCCCCGCTGCGTTTAAAAATCCAACATTGGTATTAGAGCATAGGTTCTATGCATATAGATCTGTGGTAAAAATTTCAGAATTTTATGTACTTGTATATCATGAATTAATTTTGAATGTTGATCTGGGTTTTACAAGTGTTGTAGATCGTCTGGGTATTTCTTTTATAATTTTGGGATGTATAGATTTTTTATTATGAAATTTTGAAGATCTTGCAATTAAATTCGTATTAAATAATCATATATATATATAATTGTTAGTAAGTATATATATATATATATTGCATCTCCTGTTGCTTGTCTGTTGTTTGTGTGTTGCACGACTGTCAGTAAAGGACAGAGAAGAATCAGAGGCGGCGGCACGGAAATCCGTGCGAGGAAGGCGGCGACTGACGTAAACAGCCGAAGGACCGCGCGTCGACCACGCGCGCGTGGGGCTCACGCGCTGGCGTGCCACACGCGGCGCGTGGAAGACACGCGCTGGTGACGTCATGCTGACGTCATGCTGACGTCATCAGATGACGTCATGCTGACGTCAGCATAGGGGTTAGGGGCGCGTGAGGCGCGTGGGCGCGCGTGGGGGGAGGTTTGACATGCGCCTGACAGCGCGTGTGCGCGTGGCGGCGCGTGGGGAATCTTCTCGGGGCGCGTGAGGGCGCGTGGGAGCTCAGAATTGGGCGATTTTGGTGCCGTTGGATTCGTATTTTCGAGACGCTTCTAATGGTATATTATATGATATTTTATAAAATTGTTTCGAACAGTTTATAGCTAACATAAGTGTTTTAAAGCTGTTTTTGATCGTTTAAATTGCTTTTAAATGCTTCATGTGATACATAGAGATGTATATTGCTTAGTTCTATGTGCTAGATGATATAACATGCCTACCTTGATGTTTATTCATGTTGATATATGTGATATATGCTTAGTTTATCATGCGATGATAGATTTAGGTGAACTTAAATAAACATAAGGCGTTTGTTAGACAACCTAGTATAGTGAAATTGTTTCATAACCTTAATAATAATATTATGAATACAATCATGAGATTCTTGTGTTTATGAAACACGTAATTGAATATGAATTTTCGATATGAGAGAAAGGATGATTCCGCCAACAACAGATTTCTATCTGTAAGAAAGGGTTATTAAGTGACGCCTCTTGACAATGCTCCACCCGATCTGGGAATCGTCTGATTATTGATTTGAAATATTTAATTTAAAAGGAAGAATCTCTTTATAATATGATTATGATTGTAACGTAATATAATCCCTCTAAAATTAAATAATATCAAGTAGTAATTGGCCAATGATACAACGGGCTTGTGTCGGTCATAGCCTTCCAACATGATAGAAAAGTAGTTCTAATTTTTGAATCATTGTCGGTTCGTGCTACAGCCGAGGGCTTTGATTTCGAAATAAGAAATACTTGTCTATTACATAGAGATGTGTACATTGAATAAGAATCTAAAGGTCGGTACGTGCTACAGCCGTGGGCCTTTGGGGACTGATTCAACTGTACGGAATGTTGGGTTAGACTTGACTTAGAATATTGAGTTTGTCATGCTACAACCGAGACTCAATTATTCAAGAGGCTAAAGTTTGATTAGGGAATAACATGAGATGTAATTGACATGAGTTGTCTGCCTATTGAACATTACATGGCGGTTCGTGCTACAGCCAGGGTCGTGTAATGGAATGTAGGATCCCTATTCCCACTAGCATTATGAATGCTTAATTTTTCATGTAGGGGGTTGAATAAATTAGGAAAACTAGTGGGAGCCACTTATGAATAAAGACCCGATTCATATAGTGTTTTGAAATGAAATCCAATATTTGCTAAGTGTTGTTATGTGTTTATCATTTACAGATTTACTTTGTACGTTATGTCTTCTGCACTATCACTCATGAGCATACTGGATGCTCATAAATTGACTGGTCCTAATTATGCTGACTGGCTTCGAAACTTGAGAATTGTTCTCAGGATTGAGAAGCTGGAATACGTGATTGACTCTCCTAAGTCTACTGAACCTGCTAGTGATGCACATGATGATGAACATGTTGTGTATCGTAAGTGGATAGATTATGCGAATGTTGCTCAATGCATCATGCTAGCTTTCATGAACATTGAGCTACAGAAGCAACATGAGCATATGGATGCTCACACTATCCTCATGCATCTACAAGAGTTGTATGATGTGGCAGGGAGGACAGCTCGATATGAGATATCAAAGGAGCTGTTCGGGTGTAGGATGTCTGAGGGATCATCTGTGAATGACCATGTACTTAAGATGATCAATTTGATTGAACGTCTTGGACAACTTGGTTTTGCCATGGATGGGGAGCTGAGCCAAGACTTGGTCTTGCAATCGCTTCCGAGTTCATTCTCGCAGTTTGTTGTGAACTTTCACATGAATAAGTTGGATGTCAGCCTGCCTGAACTCCACAACATGTTGAAGACTGCGGAATCGAATTTTTCCCCTAAGAAGAGTTCTGTTCTTCTAATTGGTGAAGGTTCCAATCCTAAGAAAAGGAAGAGGAACTCTTCCAAGAAGAAGAAAGTGGGTGAGAAAACGCCGGTTCCACCAAAAGTTGAAGACCCTGAGAGAAAAGTTGTTTGCTTTCACTGTAACAAGGTGGGGCACTGGAAGAGGAACTGCAAGGTTTACCTTGCAGAATTGAAGAAGAAGGGTAGTGAGACTACCGCTTCTGATTCAGGTATGTTCATGATAGAAGTGAATATGTCATTTCTACTTGGGTATTAGATACCGCCTGTGGTTCTCATATCTGCAATTGTTGCAGGGACCAAGGAGAAGTAGGACTCTTGAGAAAGAGGAGGTGATTCTACTGATGGGAAATGGAGCAAGAGTTGCTGCTGAAGATGTAGAATCATTTCATTTACATAGGCCTACGGGCAAGACTATTGTTTGAAATAATTGTTATTTTGTTCCCTCGATTGTGAGGAATATTATTCCCAAGTTAGACTTGGCTGGATTTTCATTTATTATTGAGAATAATGAATGATTTATTCTTAGAGATAATATTCTTTATGGACGTGGTGCTTTAAATAATGGTCTGTATGTATGTGACATAATTTATTTCAGATTGAACAAACTAGTAAAAGAAAAGGGGTGATGAAAATCTCACTTTATAGTGGCATTGCAGTCTCCATTTAGTAGACATGGAGAGAGGACTGCAAATTTGCTAGGAATGGTACACACAGATGTATGTGCACCAATGTCTAAGCAAGCCATAGGTGGATTTTCATACTTCATTACTCTCATAGATAATAGATCTAGATTCGGATATGTGTTTGATGAAACACAAGTCTGAGGCCTTTGAAAAGTTCAAAGAATATAAGTATGAAGTGGAGAAACAACCAAACATAGTATCATAACTCTTCGATCAGATCGAGGTGGTGAATACTTTGATGGAGTGTTTCTAGATTATCTCAAAGTAAATGGTATAGTCTCCCAGTGGACTCCTACAGATTGGTATCTGAAAAGAGAAATCGAACTCTGTTAGACATAGTTCGGTCCATGATGAGCTATGCAAATCTTCCAGTATTCCTATGGGGTTACGCATTGGAAACCTCAGCATATTTACTGAATAAGGTGCCTTCCAAATCTGTTCCTCAAACTTCGTATGAGATATGGAAAGAAAGGAAACCGAGTCTTAAACACGTTAAGATTTGGGGATGTCCAGCTTATGTCAAGTAAGTTGACCCAGATAAGCTGGAATCTCGATCCGTAAAATGTAGTTTTGTGGGATATCCTAAAGAGACTTTAGGGTATTACTTTTACACCGATCATCGGGTGTTTGTCTCCAGACATGCTACCTTCTTGGAAAAGGAGTTTATCCTTGAAGGAAACAGTGGGAGCAAAATTGAACTTGATGAAGTTCAAGAAGCACAAACTACTACGGATCAAGTGGAAACACCTGTTTTGACTGAACAACCTTTTGTGGAATAGCCCATTCATAGATCAGGGAGAGTGTTTCGCCAACCTGAGAGGTATTATGGCCTTGTCATTGAGAATGACAATGAGTCGTCGATCATTGATGTTGACGACCCTGTGACCTATAATGAGGCTATGAGTAGTGTTGACTCAGAGAAATGGCATAGTGCCATGAAATCCAGAATGGAATCTATGTATATGGTATACAAAAGATAGATTATAGCAGATGGCCAGGTGGAGACCTATAAGGCCAGGCTTGTGGCAAAAGAATTCAAACAAAGCCAATGGATTGACTTTGATGAAACCTTTTTCCTGTAGCCCTGTTAAAATCAGTTCGGATTTTGCTTGTGATTAATGTGGTTTAAAGCAAGCTTCTCGAAAGATGGAACATCCGTTTTGATGAGACAATCAAAGAGTTTGATTTTATCAAAAATGTGGATGAACCATGCGTCTACAAAAGGGTTAGTGGGAGCGCGGTAACATTTCTTGTATTGTATTGAAGTAAAGTTGACACACATAACAACATAGCAGACCCACTCATAAAGCTACTTTTTGAAAGTCACTTTGATCGTCATAAAGATGAGATGGGTATTAGATACCAGAGTGATTGGCTTTAGTACAAGTGGGAGATTGAAAGGAATATGTCCTAAGTCCAATCAGGTATTAGGATTTAGGAATAACTCTTTATGTAATCTGTTTTGATTTCATTGATATTAATAAAGACTTGTTTTGTTTTTATTACGGGCTCTATCTATTTAAGTGTTTAAATAAGATATACCATAGTTTAAAGTAAAACTTTTTATGGATTATTATGAGATTATAATAGTGAGACCTAAAAAGATGATAACTCTAAACTTAAATAGTTCCTGGTCATAGGATTACTAACTGGTAATTAATAATCCGCAAAGATCGGTACATACTATGCTTGCTTCATTATGAAGGATGTCTGTTCTCATAGACATTTGTGTGGTGACACTATAGCTAGTATGTAGGTGCTTATTATAGAATAAGTTCACTGAACATGACTCGCCTAGCTGAACAACTGATGGAGTTCACTCACGTGTCAGCAGTTGTTCGCTTAGTGATAGTTGTACAAGTATCCTTAGACTTGAGGTCATCATAATCATCTTGTGTACACTGAACTATGCTTTGGTTTAGTTCTTAGTCTCCAGGGACAATTATTAGGGCTCTTCTGGGTATAGGAATTTGTACACGAAGATAGTGTATGATCAATAAAGGATCTACCCCTTCCAGTGAAGGAAGCGAATGTTCAAGGCTGATCCACTTATGCTAGTTCAGGAATCTCTGGCCAGAGTAAATGAAATTAGAAAGGAGTTTCTAATTTGCATAGAACTACGCATAGTAAATGGTAAGCAAGTGATTAAATTAGATAGGCTTGACACGAGATCCATGCCTTGCATTTAATCAGGACATTGTAGGGTAGAAGGAGTTTATTGTACGGTAACTATTCACTGACAGGTTCTTGGTATTCTAAGCAGTGAATTCATATTATCCGGATAGTCGGGATATGTTGAAAAGCATCACTCACGATGTAGAATAAATGTGATTAATTAATTAATCATATTTAATAAATTAGAGAATTTATATAAATAATGATAATATAGTTTTATTATTATTTATTTCTACTACCGGCTTAATATTGAACCTACAGGGTCACACCATAAAAAGAGAATGATTTATTGGTGGAGGAATTAATTAATAATGGCTAATAATTATTTATTTGTGAAATAAATAATTAATTGGCAAATTTAATAATTAATTAAATAAGATTTAATTGATTATAAATTAATTAAGAAAAGTTCTTAATATTATTAATTAAAGGATTTAATTTTTGGAAATTAAATCAAGAGAGGGAATTATTTCTAAAGTGTTTAGAAAAAGGATTAATAATTAAAAGGTGTTTTAATTATTAATGAGAATAATAAATGGGATAATAATAATATTATTTATGGGAAAATTTCAGCTGAAAATTTTGCCTATAAATACACTATTATAGACCCTATTTTATTGGAACCCGAGAAACCCAAAAGTTTCAGAAAACCAAATTTTCTCCACCTCCTCCTCCTCCTAAAAGTCGTTTTCTTGGTGGATACCGGTGGAGTGCTTCACACTTGAGGAGCAACTGCTAAGGATCTCTGATCGTTGTCTCCGAATTATTTTAAAAGGTTAGATTCGATCCCTCGAATTTTTATTCATGATTTATATGCTTTTATTTGGATTTTGTGTGTGTATAAGTGTTTTTCCACGCCCCGCTGCGTTTAAAAATCCAACAACATCTCATTAATAACATAATTTCTTGAGAAATAAATGTAACAGATCTTTTTGCATTAAAAATTCAGTTCTTTTGTCAAATTCACTTCACACACAGCTCATCCTTAAATGCTTCTGCACTAAAAGTACAGTTCCTGTGTAATAGAGTAAGCTAGGATGTCAACTTTATGTCACACAGTTTCCAAAATCTGTACTTATGTACTGTGCTATTTTCTAAAGTAGACACAAAGACAAAGAATTAATACATTCTTTATTGCTTGCTGGAATAATTTATGAATCTATGTATATGTGCTGCATTACATCATATGCATCATCCTAGTATCCACTTGGATTTCTGTATAACACAACCATGCATGCATTAAATGTGTATCACTGTTCATGAACAGTAAACAATTTCTAAAAATCTTAATTTTTAAAATATTTTGTCTATGCATCTGTGTTAAATGGTTATATATACATGCATATCTTGTATGCTGCATTCACACACACACCATTTGCATAAAATCCACTTCACTTGCAACATGAACCCAAATGCTAACCCTTTTTACCCTAAACCAAGACCACTGATTGAAAACCCGTATCTTCTTGAAGATATGGAGAAAAATCAGTTTCATCACCATAAGACCTCTGCCTTCAAACCTGTTCAAACATCACAACCTAAACACTATCACAAAAGACACCTCCCTCCAAGACAATTCAGAAAGGGATATAAAAACCATACCATCCCTTTCTATCAAAGCAGAAAATATCAAAACACTAAATCCCCTAACCCTAGACCTCCTAAACCCTTTCAAGCCAAAGTATACACCAGAAAAGCTAACCTAAGACAAAACACAAACACCTCTATGAACACACCAAAGCCCCCTCCACGAAAACTGTCAAACCCTTCAAACACCAAAAAGTTTCTTGAACTTATCAAAAATGTCCAACTTGGTACTTGTGTTGATGTGAAGGGTGAAGTGGAATTCTTAATTAGAAGGGCTAGGTGGGATGGTCTCATGTATAACTTAGGTAAGCACTATTGCACACACCTCATGGCAGAGTTCAATTGTAACATGAATGTCATAAAAGGGGTAGATGGTATATTGCATTTCACTACATCAGTCCAAAAAAAGGTCATTTATGTTGATAACAAAAGCATTAATAGGGCACTGCATTTACCTTTGTATCTGTGTAAGTTGCCTTATGAGGATATCTTCTCTCTGTTTGTTTTTAACAAATCTGAATTTGAACTAATGCTTGGCACTTTTTGTAAATCTGACATTTCTGATGGCTTATGTGATGTTAACTGTGGTATTCATTTCAAACACTTCACTGGCACTTTTCAGCATATTGCTCTAATCATTAGTGTAAATGTATTGCCAAAACCAAATCAAAGTAAGTACTTTGATTTCTTTGATATGAAAATCATGTATCTTTTATGCACAAACAAAATCCACTTCAACATATCTTATGTTATTCTTCTAAACATGATCAATGCACATCTTGTAGATTATATGCCTTATTGTGGCGCCCTCGAAACTCGGGTCAGAAGTTTGGAGTCCACAACATATACACAACATATAAACCTGTATATGAAATATTATTTGTAACGACCCTCCTCTACATAACCACGGATCGCAACAGGTTAAAGTATGAAAACAAGCCACAACCTTAACTTTTATTACAACGTACCAAATCCCAACTAATTTAACTTACAACTGATAATAAAATTATTCTTACAATCTGAGTATCTCTCTACCGCATGAAGCTTCTACTAGCTCGATCCAACTTAACTGGAACCTTAGCCCGCACTTTGGACTGAGGAACTTCACTATCATCCATATTCTTTTCAACTGTAAAATATATAAAAGAATCGCAAGGGTGAGCTAACTAGCTCAGCAAGTCATAATAGTAATGACTGAGGTTAAGCAATGTTCAAATAGAATAATTCAGAAGAATCAAGTTTATTGTTAAACAATCATTAGAATTGGATATTCATTTTTAAGTTTTAAAACCAAGGGTTAGGCTGCTGATCAGTCACACACTAACCCCGAGCAAAGCACACAGCACTGCTCTAATTACTGGATCCAAGGCACACATTGGCCTATAATCGACCACGAATCTGATCTGACCACGAATCTGGTCCTTATTTAGAAAACTATCCAATTCTAAAACAATTCAGTATGACAAACAATATACTTCAATAAAACAAAATCATAATCAATGATGATCAAACACTTGAATAAAAATGTGAAGAAATTTATAGATATCACAAGGGTATATCAGGATATGTATAAGAAACGGTTTTCAGTTTGTACAAGGGTCATGTATTAGACCAGTAATGATTTTTCAGGGTATGGTTCTTTGATGTTATAAAGGATGATTGGAGTATAAAAGTTTCTGTCTTTTCAAACAATTACCTTCCAGTGTTTGGTGTTTGGTAGTTATACATTTGGGGAGTAGTATCATATTTGTATGGTTTGGTGTCTGAGGATCAGCAAAGGACGGTTTACAAAGAATAAGGCTTATGGCTCAAGATCAAGAAAATCAGGGTTCAAGGTTAAATAGTTTAAAGCACTTGCAATATAAAACAGGATTTATTTTGAATAATAGTGACATGTTATGAAACAGTTCGAAAACATGGGTAATATATCTTGAAGAAAAGTTCAGAAATACTTGCCTTACAGGGCTTTATAACTATTACTGATCAACTCTGAGCCGACTCTGTCGCTCAGGCTTTAACGTCCAACCACTACATCCCATTGGATTCGATTTCGACACTCAGGTTTTTCTGTTGAAACTCTATTGAGCTCGTCGACTAACCACTAGGTTATCTTTTAGTCCATCATCCACTTTCAGGTTCCCGACTATAACCAAGTCTCGCCGGTATTAAACGGCGGCTCACCGGAGACAGAAATCAGGAAACCACAACGAGTCGAAACAGGGAAACGGAGATGAAGCTGAAAGAGTCAGCAAATTGGAGAGAGAGATCGAGCCCCCCCCCCTCTTGCCCACTTTCAATCCCCTGCCTGTTCACGCTCATTTGTTTTTGTTTATATACTATATATTTCTTTATTTATTATTTTCAAAACTGTAGATTTGAGAGACTAACACGTGTATGGTAATGGCACAGAAATTTGACACATATAATCGCTGCCCCCGAATAGCCTAATTGTTGTTCTGCATTACAAAATTCAATGAGCAGACTTACGATTGAGTAAACCCCTAATAATTACCGAAATAGTTTTAAAATATCCTAAATAATTCAAGGTTTTTAAAAATAATTTTTTCGTAATTTTCGAAGTATATTTGAAACGTAACTCATATCCGTATTTAACAATTAATGATCCGAGCTGCACTTAAAATAATTTCAAAAAATCACGGAAACAGTCTTAAAATGTTAGAAATATCCCGAAGTTTATAAAAATGTAATTTTCAAAATTTTAGAACAATTTTTGAAGTACACTTTATACCCACTTTTTAACAATTAAACGAAACAACGCGTGGCTGAAATTAATCCCGAAAATTTCCAAAATAATTTTAAAATTCTCAGAATATTATAAACTTAGAAAAATATGAATTTTGTGATTTTTGAGAAACTCTGGAATTAAATACGGATTTTATGAGTAAAAAAAATCAGAAAATCATTTAAAGATAGATAATCAATAAAATATTGATTTCTCAATTTTATAAAATCCTAAAAATAATTATTGTAATTATAAAATCATAAAAACAATTTTAGAGACACTTCAAATATTTATACAAATAAATTTGCATTAAATCCACTTTAAAAGTGAAACAATTCAATACAATTCCTTAATTAATCACACGAACAACCTGGTACATCATAAATCACACCTAGATAATAATCAAACAACACATAGCGGTCAAAACCAATACACATATTTTATTTAATAATTTCCATAATAATCACATATTTAAATAATTCAAAAATACACGGGTCGTTATATCCTTCCCCCCTTAAAAAGATTATGTCCTCAGAATCTGGTCTAGTTACACAAGTGAGGATATTTGTCAAGCATATCTGACTCTAGTTTCCAAGTAGACTCTTCTACTCGAGGATTTCGAACGTACTTACTATAGATATACACTCATTTCCAATGATTCGCCTTTACGATCAAGAGTTTGGATTGATCACTATATGCAAAACAAACTTGGACAAGAGCCCCATTGGCTACTGATCAATCACTTAATTCAAATCAGATACTTATCATTTTTAACTTGAACAGGCCAAACACACTATATGTACACATTGTTGCGACGGTAACATCAACTCATGAACAACTTTATCTATATTTATCAATACCTCAAATGGTTCACTAAATTTAGGACTTAACCTGTCTCTTCTACTTAGACTTATCTAGTCTCTTTCAAGATGAAACTTGTACTAACACTACTGGTCCTATTTCTATACTCATATTCTCTCTCAATACAATTTCGCCTTCTTCCTTTGTCTACTCTGAGCTGCTTCAATCAATATCATTACGCTTTTGGTGTGCCGATTTAACTTAGAATTTGACAACTTTCTTTCTCCTACTTTATTTTAATAGAAATGGGGACCTACACTTGTGTTCACATGTAGCTTGGTAAAGTGGCATTCCAAAGCTGACATCACTGATAAATGATCATTCCAGTGTTCCCTTAAAACTCAACCTCTCAACATATCTTACATTTCCTGAATCACTTCCGTCCTTTGACTCTCTGTTTAAAGATGATAGACGGTGCTCATTTTCAACTTGGTTTCCAAACATTTAAACATTTCTTACTCTTTTTCATCAGTTAAGGCTGAAAAGTAATCTTATATATTCACGTATTATCACCTTTAAGTATTTGAACTTTAGATTCCACTCTTTCCAATTCATTTATTAGCTCCTCGGTGGTCTTAATTACATCC
Organism: Apium graveolens; assembly: GCF_009905375.1. Taxonomy (NCBI): domain Eukaryota; kingdom Viridiplantae; phylum Streptophyta; class Magnoliopsida; order Apiales; family Apiaceae; genus Apium; species Apium graveolens. The sequence continues at coordinate 151,348,487 of NC_133648.1, read as the reverse complement.
AATCCTTTTTGTCGGCTTAAGGCATCTGTTACCATACGGCTTTGCTTAGATGGTTGTTAATGGATTAATTCAGAATTTTTTGTTAACCTTAGTCAAAATTTCATTCTTGAAAACTCAACATATAGTTGTTTTCCTTCTGATCTTTGGAGAAAAAAAAATCCTTGGGCATTCCACACAGACTTTCTTATTCCTTGAGTAGCTGAGGATGCTATCAATAAATACAGTTTGCTTATTTAAGTACTCCTTATACACCATGATCCTTGATTCCTTATAATCACCTGATACACTTGTTATTTCACATAATATCACCAAAGCTTGCAATGCCCTTAACTCACTTTAATCGTAATCTCTGATATGTTCTCAGGTCGGATCTTAAGTTAATCCCCGAGATATAACGTACTTCTTGAATTAGGTCTCGTAAGTAATCAATTCTTTATAGGGTCTCATTTCTTCTTATTCGTTGTTTTGTTAACTCCCGATAATCAGTACATACTCTTATACTTTCATTCCTTTTTCTCCCTTGACATCACTGGTACACTTCATGATTCGCTTCTTGTAGAATCACTTCCTGGGTCTGCCTTATCTACTAGGCCTCTAATATTTTGCCTTAACCCTTTGACATGTCCACACTTCCTAATCCATCTTGGAATTTCCTTCTTATACCTGGTTATCACTATTTTTCTTTAAATTTCCGTATATCTTGGCATATCTTTAGTGAATTAAATACTTTATATTGTGAATTCCCTGTGGGATCTCATTTCTTAATCCTTCTACTTATAGCATCCAAGTGCTGGAAGAAAACCTGGGGGTATCGTGATCATTTTCCTGGGCGCATAAATTTCCTCTTATTAACTGTTAACATCGTGATCCATTATCCTCCCTTGACATCTCCTTATCTTCTCTTAACAACTCTGACTAAAAGGTCATACTACTCATCCTTGTTTCCTTGGGATTATATATCTGATTTCCAACTCCAATTTCTGAAATTCTATGGGTAATTCTTTTCGGTGCAGTTCTTATGTTTATTTTCTCCTTTTAGCTTACTGTTTGCTACTACATTTGCTTTTCCTCGTGAATACATACTTTAAACTCTTATGGTTCATATAGATCTTATACCTTTCTCCATACATATCATGTTTCTTAATCTTTCGAAACAAATATTATTACTATTAGTCCCAGTTATGATTAGGATACTTCTGCTCATAAGGTTTCGGTTGTCTGGGTGCATATACATAACTTTATTGTGCTGCATCAACACACATCCTACTCCCTTATGAGAAGCATCACTATAAACTACCAAACCTCCTTGGTACTTTCGAAATGATAAAGCAGGTGTTGTAACCATTCTCTCCTTTAACTCCGCAAAACTTTCTTTACCCTTCTCCATTCATATAAACTTCTTGCTTTTCCTGGTTAGCTTCGTCGAAAGTATTGCAACTTCTAAGAAATCTTGCACCAATTTTCAATAATAACCGGTCCATGGTAAAACTCCTTACTTTTATTGGTACTTTTTGGCCTTTCTTTATTCATAGTAACTTTGATTTCTACTGGATCTCCTTTGCTCTCCTCCTCACTGATTACTTATGCTTTCTACCATTAGAACTTTCACGTTGTAAACTTTACATACAATTTCTTTCTTCTCCGACTCCCCAGTTGTCAATAAATGCTTCGCATGGTCCTCCATTGACTTTAACTAACACAATTACAACTCATCCAGATATCCCTTAAAGATTCTATCCATCGAGTTCACATATTACTGGTATATTGGTTAATCTAAATGACAATACGAGAATGGTACTTAATTTTGAAAATTATCTTTGATATGTCCATAAGTTTAATCTTCAAATGGGTAACACCCAAATCTTAAATCAATTTCAGAAAATACTTTACTTCTTCTATTTGACTAAAAAAATCAGTAATTCGAGGTAATAGATACTTGCTCTTGATAGTAAACTTGTTGATCTTTCACAAATCGACACACAATCTCATACTTCCATCTTCCTTATGAACAATTAGTACCGGTGCACCTTGTGGGGTACACTAGGTCTAATCGCTCCTTCTTCTAACATCTCCTGCATCTGTTTTGCTAATTTCCTTATTTTAACTGGTGTCATTTTGTGGAAGGCCTTGGTCACTGGCTTCGTTTCAGGTGCTAAGTCAATCGCGAACTTCATTTCCCTATCTGGAGAAAATTTTGGTAATTCGTATGGAAATATATCTTGAAACTATAAAATCTTCAAATTTTGTTTACTCATGACTTCTATTCATAATCACCATAGTGCTTACCTCTTGATCACCGTAACTTTTTAGCTTACATCATCGTTAACAAATTCTTTACCTTCTTTAATCCTCTGAACCTCACCACCTTCTCATTTGGCATCCTCAGCACTATCTTTTCATCACGACGATCTATCTGGGCCTCACGCTTAAATAGTTAATTCATTCCTTAGAATAATATCAAATCCTCACAAACTTATGATCAAAAATCTCACTTTCACCATTGGTACTCACTTACTTAGCAAATACACGTTCTTGAATTTGCTAGTCTTTTAATCATAATCTTACCAATTTAACGAGGTAAATCATCTTATCAACAATACCTTAGGGAATAAACAATCAAGTTGCTTCCATCTCTTCCAATACTTTAACGCATAAGGTATTCACCATAATCATCCATGTCCTCACATCCGTATTCTGAATAACATATTTCACAGGAAAATCGCATATTCTCGTTCTCGAAGACGTATTCCTTATTGGAGTAGATTCCCTTGATTCTTAGTGCATCCCTAACTGGGTTAGTGATTTGCAATTCTCGCCATATGCCCTTGTTTGCTTTTTATGCGTGAGAGGTAGATGGAACTGTGCCCGCTTGGTCCATAATACGTTGATTTCTGTTTGAAAAAAAACTCTTGCAAAGAACGACAATACAACGAAGCAACTAGAAGGATTCACAATTCAACAAAAATTAAAGTTGAAAAGAAAGGAGAAATAAGGATTTGAATATGAATGAGACAACCATATTGGTACTTAAGATAGCCAGTCTTTCATACCATATGGCATACAGCACATGATTAGGTGGCATCCCACCCTACTCTTCGTCATCCTGACAAAGCGTCTCACCATAACACTGTTTATCCCAATCAGAGAGTAAAACTTGAGGGGAACAATTTAAATTTGAAAGGAATGCAATATCCTCTTTTTTGATATCATCATAAGGAGTTTATTAAGAAAAGAAGTTCATATATTTTTAGGAATTAAAAAGGAATATACGCTGCAATATTGAAGACAAGAACGACACCATTGGTCACCATCCACATTTCACTTGTATTCATCTTTCGAGCTTATTCGATCATATTCTCATTGTTCCATATAATAATTTTAGAAAGTACGTTGAAATGCCTTCGCAAATTAAGCATTATGGTAAATTCTTACTTGTCGCGTCTTACGTCTTTAACATCGCACCTACACGTATAATACTTTAACAATTCAATCATAATAGCGTCCCTACCAGATAACCTTGAGTTTTTCTCTTTTCAATTTAAAATAACCCTGAATCATTCAACATAACGATCCTTTTGTTAATAATATTCTTCTTTTGGAAAGGTTTGGAAATCTTCCCAATCGTCTTTGGTCATGCCCAGACTTCTGTTAAATTAATGAATTCTTTAAACTTTAATGGTCTCTGCAACGGGATGAATAATTACTCTGTACACGGATTCTGTTATTAACCTTATCAACAATATTTGCATCTTACCGTTAGGAATAATCAACTTCTTCATAATCACTGATCACTTTATTCTCTGAATTAACAATACCAAGTCTAAAATAAATATCCTTCCAGGTAATCCGGGTCTTTTTACAAACAAGAAACTCAAGTAGTAACTTGACAACCAGTGTTTAAAACTTATTTTATTCAAAAAGGCTTTTAGAAATTTTGTAAGGAAAAATCTTTTGGAAAACTTGTTTAAAAATTTTGGAAATCACAAACTTCGTTGTCCTTACTATATGAGGTGGTTGTTGTCCTTCCTTCTTATAACAAGGTACCAAATTAAAGAAACGATCACATAAAGATTCATTTACTTCAATCTACCCTCTCTTCTTTATTGGGTCCGTTTGCCTTCCTTAATTGACGAAAACTTTATTTGTCATTGCATGCTATCTTTTTCGTAACTTCACATCAAGGCTTCCATACTGGTAATACTCCCGACATTATCATTGCAGTAGTTAAATAGAACAGGCTATCCAGTTGTCAACAAATCGGCTAATGTCACATCACCTTATTAAAATATATACCCCATCATCATAATACCATTATCTAACTTCAAGAAATCTCCAGATCCAAAATCTCCTTTAACTCTCTCTTTTCGGTACTTATCTAATCCATTTCACAAGCTAGTCATAGGCGGCCTACTTACTAATGGCTTCTTTTATCCTGATAACAGCTATCCTCCGGAACACTTGAATCTTCTCTCAAAACTCCTTCTCACCTTTATTAATATCTCATGCATTAACCATTTACTGTAGCTATTGAATCCATCCTCGTAAATACCGTTGCTCCATAAGATAGGTTTTAAACTTAGGACATAGAACAGGATGTAGGGTAAACTGAAGATATACACTCACAGCCGAATATCCAGTAAAACAAGAATAAACAGATGGAGGTTCCTAAATAGGTCGTTTCATATCAAGAGGTGATAAAATAGCGTAGAATAGCTTGGAGAAGCGCAACTGTCATAACAGAAGGTAATACCATTAATACCGATGAAGGAACAAGGTGCAAATCAAATCTGAGAGAAGATGACGATCCTTGAACGAAAAGCTCCAAACGATCAGATGATATAGGGAAATCAGGATCTGTCATTGTCATTGTCTGGGAATCATGTCGCAAGTTAAGAATCCCGAATCGCAATACGAACCGTGTCGGAGACCTACTATACAATCGCACTCAACCTCACAACGTCTTATCTTTCTATTTCCTATTCCTAATTCTAACCCTCTACCCAATCCCAACAATCTAGGCTTATTTCAGTGACTTATAACCTGTAGCTCTGATACCAACCTGTGGCGCCCTCCAAACTCGGGTCAGAAGTTTGGGGTCCATAACACATACACAACATATAAACCTGTATATGAAATATTATTTGTAACGACCCTGCTCTACATAACCATGGATCGCAACAGGTTAAAGTATGAAAACAAGCCACAACCTTAACTTTTATTACAACGTACCAAATCCCAACTAATTTAACTTACAACTTATAATAAAATTATTCTTACAATCTGAGTATCTCTCTATCGCATGAAGCTTCTGCTAGGTCGATCCAACTCAACTGGAACCTTAGCCCGCACTTTGGACTGAGGAACTTCACTATCATCCATATTCTTTTCAACTGTAAAATATATAAAACAATCCCAAGGGTGAGTTAACTAGCTCAGCAAGTCATAATAATAATGACTGAGGTTAAGCAATGTTCAAATAGAATGATTCAGAAGCATCAAGTTTATTGTTAAACAATCATTAGAATTGGATATTCATTTTTAAGTTTTAAAACCAAGGGTTAGGCTGCTGATCATTCACGCACTAACCCCGAGCAAAGCACACAGCACTGCTCTAATTACTGGATCCAAGGCACACATTGGCCTATAATCGACCATGAATCTGGTCTGACCACGAATCTGTTCCTTATTTAGAAAACTATCCAATTCTAAAACAATTCAGTATGACAAACAATATACTTCAATAAAACCAAATCATAATCAATGATGATCAAACACTTGAATAAAAATGTGGAGAAATTCATAGATATCACAAGGGTATATTAGGGTATGTATAAGAAACGGTTTTCAGTTTGTACAAGGGTCAGGTATTAGACCAGTAATGATTTTTCAGGGTATGGTTCTTTGATGTTATAAAGAATGATTGTAGTATAAAAGTTTATGTGTTTTCAAACAATTCTCTTCCGGTGTTTGGTGTTTGGTAGTTAGACATATGGGGAGTAGTATCATATTTGTATGGTTTGGTGTCTGAGGATCAGCAAAGGACGGTTTACAAAGAATAAGGCTTATGGCTCAAGATCGAGAAAATCAGGGTTCAAGGTTAAATAGTTTAAAGCACTTGGAATATAAAACAGGAGTTATTTTGAATAATAGCGACATGTTATGAAACAGTTCGAAAACATGGGTAATATTTCTTGAAGAAAAGTTCAGAAATATTTGCCTTACAGGGCTTTATAACTATTATCGACAACTCTGAGCCGACTCTGTCACTCAGGCTTTAACGTCCAACCACTAGATCCCATTGGATTCGACTTCGACACTCAGGTTTTTCTGTTGAAACTCTACTGAGCTCGTCGACTGACCACTAGGTTATCTTTTAGTCCATCATCCACTTTCAGGTTCCCGACTATAACCGAGTCTCGCTGGTACTAAACGGTGGCTCACCGGAGACGAAAATCAGGAAACCACAACGAGTCGAAACAGGAAAACGGAGATGAAGCCGAAAGAGTCAGCAAATGGGAGAGAGAGATCAAGCTCCCCCTCTTGCCCACTTTCAATCCCCTGCCCTGTTCACGCTCATTTGTTTTTGTTTATATACTATATATTTCTTTATTTATTATTTGCAAAACTGAAGATTTGAGAGACTAACACGTGTATGGTAATGGCACAGAAATTTGACATGTTACTCCCTGCCCCCGAATAGCCTAATTGTTGTTCCGTATTACGAAATTCAACGAGCAGACTTACGATTGAGTAAACCCCTAATAATTACCGAAATTGTTTTAAAATATCCTAAATAATTCAAGGTTATTAAAAATAAATTTTTCGTAATTTTTGAAGTATATTTGAAACGTAACTCATATCCGCATTTAAAAATTAATGATCCGAGCTGCACTTAAAAAAATTTCATAAAATCATGATAACTGTCTTAAAATGTTAGAAATATCCCGAAGTTTATAAAAACGTAATTTTCAAAATTTTAGAACAATTTTCGAAGTGCACTTTATACCCGCTTTTTAACAATTAAACGAAACAACGTGCAGGTGAAATTAATCCCGAAAATTTCCAAAATAATTTTAAAATTCTCAGAATATTATAAACTTAGAAAAATATGAATTTTGTGATTTTTGAGAAACTCTGGAATTAAATACGGATTTTACGAGTAAAAGAAATCAGAAAATCATTTAAAGATAAATAATCAATAAAATATTGATTTCTCAATTTTATAAAATCCTAAAAATAATTATTGTAATTATAAAATCATAAAAACAATTTTAGAGACAATTCAAATAGTTATACAAATAAATTTGCATTAAATCCACTTTAAAAGTGAAACAATTCAATATAATTCCTTAATTAATCACGCGAACAACCCGGTACATCATAAATCACACCTAGATAATAATCAAACAATACATAGCGGTCAAAACCAATACATGTCTTTTATTTAATAATTTCCATAATAATCACATATTTAAATAATTCAAAAATACACGGGTCGTTATACTTATGGTATGCTAATCTCATCTTTCTTTGCACTTTGCAACATTAACATACCTGAAGCATTCTCTAATCTTGCTGATTCTCAAATCACTAATGAACACATTAGGCCACAAGTGCCCCTGATGCACTATGAGCCTCAAGAGGCAACTCCCACAGTTATTCCTCAATTCATTAGAGAGGAAGATGTGTTTCTGTCTAAATTTGAGTCTGTCAAAACCATGTTTCATGAACTAAAACTTGAACTTAAGAGGGTTAAGGAAGAAAATAATGAGATTAAAGAAAAAGTAGAAGCACTAGAGAGTCTCACTGCCTCTTGCAAACACAAGATTGCATATTTAGAGCATTTGGATGCATCTACTCTAGGAACTCCTTGCATGAATGATCATGACATTGTCTCTTTATTTCAAGTCCCTATGCATGATAACACTGATATTATTCATGAATTAGAAGAAGTTAATGTGGGTGTTAAAGGTCAACTGATTGATAATTAGCCTGATTTGGTTCATATCTGTGATGCTGATGGAAATGTGATTGGTTAAGTTTGCTTGAGTCTGCTGTTTGATGAACTCTGCTATGTGATGTTGTACTGGTACTTGTGTTATGTACATATTTTGCTACATCCTGATGTATTTGTACTTGTAAGGATTCTGTATTGGGGTATGTAATATTTAAACCTTGTTGATCTTTGAATTTCAGAAGTGTATGCACTTCTTTGGTTTGTAATGACTTAAAACAGGTTCAGGATTTTGTTATAAATAATCAGTGAACCACACTGATTATTGAGAACGCTTTTGGTAATATATCATGCCTTGTTTTGTTGCAAATCTGTCTTTATCTATCTTATGCAGGAAAATGTGAACAATGTCCCGTGTCTCTATTCTAAAATGTGATAATACTGCTAGCATAAGGGTCAATAATGTTTATCAGATTCAGTCTAGTTGTAGTCTGCCTTGTCCAGTATCTTGTGGCATTTAGTAACTTTTGATTTATATTTAAAAGAGATATTTATAAAATCAGAAATCAAACTATATGTTCTTAACCATTCTGCAGGATTTTCATAGTTAATAAACTTAAATTGATTTGATGCATTTACTATGAACATATACTTTATACAATGCATATGTAATCTGTCTTTGACATCCAACTGTGCACTATTAAGACAAACAGATTACCAAAGGGTAGTCCTTGTATTGTATCTAATTGACATGCCGGTAGACTCACATGTCCCAGAATGAACTCCAGAAGAAACGATTGGAAAAATTGAGTCTTTTGCATCCAGCAAGAGCTTCACAAAGGTCACAAGGAACACCACTTGCATTCCCAAGCAATCTGACAGAATCCATAAGGTAAAATAGGTATATATTTTCAAAATCTCCTCATTTTACTTCACATACACACACTAGTTTGATGTATTGTGTTCCAGTCTCAAACCAATCCAACTACACCTTTGTAGTAATCGACTGTGTAAAATTCTTAGCATATCAGTAATATGGATTTATATGTATTGTTTTCGGTTATTGTAGAAATGTGGTTTTTCTCTAGAATGTATTAGATCTCCAAACTATGTAGTCTGTTACTCAGACCTAGATTAGACATAGATTGTATTAGTGTTAGACTTTGTAAACATGCAATTGGCCAGAATTGTCTAAAGGACAAAATAGTGTGTATTAGTGTTAGACTTTGTACCAAGAGCACAATTTGTATTAGTAACAGTTATTGTAATTTGTGATTGCAGAATTATGTACTCTAGAAAGTAAAACACTAAGGCCTTTGTTCTTATAAATCAATATATACTCCAGATTGAAAAAGAATAAAATTGGCTTAGTACAAGTTGTCTAAAGATTACATGCAATCCGTTATAATGAAATGAACTTACTAAAAACGTAACTGATCTGTAAATGTAAGTTCAAATAGGCGGCTAAATCACACCTTCTTATAAAAACTGTTTTAACTACAACTTTGGTAATCAATTTGAAAAAAAAGGATCAACTACTAATAGATATAATTGGCTATTAACCATTACATCATATCTTTTAAAATCAAACCATGCATGCTTAAAACAGTTCTTCTATTTTTGATTTGCTTAACTATATCAACTATTTTCCTTCAATTCATTCAAAACAGATTAAAAATACCATGCATACAATGTTGAATTCATCCTTATATGCTCAAACTGCATGCATTTGACTAGATCTATGATCAAATTGCCATGCTTACCTAGTCCATTCTGTGAAATAAAACTCTTCCTCATGAATATATATACACTCTTTTTGGCATATACCAAATAAACGGGGAAGAGAAATTATGATCCATTTAAACAAATATAAGTTTGGACCCCTAAAATTCCAATTTTTTATACTTGCTATCTTTTTGATATATAAAGGATTTATCTGTGTTCTATTATTGCATGATACATCTAACAAAGTATTTTGTAGGATCTCAAGGAAGAGATTTAATCTCTAAGTAAATAAATACTTTATTTGCAAAATATTTTTTCAAAAATTTATGCATACACCACGGGGAAGCACACACTGATAATTTTATGTTTGTTTGGCAAATAACAAAAAGGGGAAGATTGAAAGGATATCTTCGATATATTATTTATTTTGGTATTTATACATTTAAACATAAAATTAAGAACACGTAGATCCTCTCCATTAGGACATGAATTTAAATTGATCAAAATCAAAGTCAAAAAGTCAAACTAGCAATCATGTCTTTTAAATAGATAAAAGAGATATTTCATTCTTGCAAAATATCAAAACTATATCTTTATGGAATATATCTCTAAGGCAATATGATCAAAGAAGAAACATCAAGATATGATATTAGATCTGTGTTGCAGCAGGAATATAGCAACAAGCTCGAATAAGGAATATATCAGAAATATTCTTTAGAAGTCTCGTGCTATATCAAAAATATTTAACTCTTCGCTCCAAAATATATCTCTACATATAATCAAAAGAGTTTTTATTCAAATATTATTAATATTCATGATTGGAATATTAATATCCAGTTCTGCAACTCATTTATGTATACTTACAGTAATTTTCTCCCGTTTCGTAAAATCAGCATTTCTCGGAGAAAATTATTTAAAAATACTCAAACACATTTCCTATCACCCAAATATATCTCATATAGTAGGAAATATATTTTAAGTATTTATACAAGTCAAAACTTTGGTCAAAAGATCCATCTCCTTTTTTTTTCAAGACCAATGGTATTTTTACTCGGAAGAAAGGCTGACAGAATAGTTCCAATTTTAGATAAAATACTTACACATGCTAGAATAACTTGAAATTTGGCATGGATAATTTAAATGGTATTTTCTAAGTATGGTAAAAATTTCGTAGCATTCAGAGAATTTTTGTCTGGGCACAAAAATCGAGGTAGTTGGTCCCACAGTTGACCAAGTTTGACCTAGCTACCATCGACTAAAATTGACCAAAACTTGCAGGATATCATTTTATATTATTTAAGTAATTATCATATTTTTTATGGTATTTATTTAGGAGTTTTTAAGGTGATCATAATTAATGGTGCTTAATCCTTAATTAAAGTAATTAAAGAATGATTAAAAGAAAAGGAAAATATATATTTAATATATATATATATATCAGCTGAGATTTGAATGAATACTATCTTGTGCTTCCTTCCCACTTGCAAAGAAACACAACCTACTTGCCATGTCATCAATCCATGTGATACACTCCATCCACCATTCATTCCTTCTCAAATCTCCATCATTCAATCCACCCAACTTCTCCTATAAATAAACCCCCACCCCAACTCATTTTCTTCAAGATAAAGAGCCACAAAGTTGCTGGGATTTTTTCAAGAAGTGCTTCTCTTCATCTCTTTCAAATTCTATACACACACTTCTTCTCAAAAACCTTCTCCCTCTTCTATATACTTACATATATACAAGGTTTTTGAAACTCAAGCTTAGCTTCACCCAACCAAGCTATATCCCACCAAGTGAGCTCATCCACTACCACTTCCCGGACTCCCGAAGGGCTGCCCAAGTTCGACCAAAGTGCCAAAATCCGGCCGAACCTCCGGCGAATTTTTCCGGCGAACTTTTCCGACCCTTTTCCAAAAGTGGTTAATTTTAGCTTCTTATTTGAGTTCTTTGTATTTAAGCTTTGTACTTAACTTCTATAATTCATCTTAAGCTCTAATACAAGCTCTCTTATAAAGGAAGTTCTCGGGGAGAACTTAGATTCGAACTCGGAATTCGAATAAGTACTTGATCTTCCCATAAATCATTCCAACGAGAAGATCTAAAAAGAAAAGTACTTTATCTCCAAGGGGAGATTATATTTCACACAAGTACGAGAAGATCTAAAAAGAAAAGTACTTTATCTCCAAGGGGAGATTATATTTCACACAAGTACGAGTTAGCCAATTATTTTTTGCACTTTAATTGGATCTTGGCTAACATTCATTCGTGCTCATAAAATAATTACGAAGTTTAAGTGCAATCCTTTCTAGCATCTTTTGTGCTCTCCGGGGGATTATTACTTGTCTCATATAAACACTTCGTAATTTGTCAAATCTTAAAATGGATCGTACGAGTTAGACAATTACTTAACACTCTTTAATTAGATCTTGTCTAACTAATAACGTACATATAAAATATTACGAAGTAAAAGTGTAATCCCTTCTAACATCTTTAGTGTTCCGGGGGATTATAGCTTGTTCCATATAAACTACTTCGTAATCATCCGTTAAAATTAAGGACGAATCAAATCCACGAGTTAGCCAATTAATTTACGCTATTTAATTGGATCTTGGCTGAAGCATATCGTGTATATAAACAATTACGAGTCATATCGTATAAGCCCCTTCTAATATCTTTCAGTGTTCCGTGGGGTTATACTACGATATCTATAAAATACTCGTAATTATTCGTCCAAACTTCGAAAGCACAATCTTAAGCCAATTACTTGCACTTATTTAATTGGATCTTGGCTAAGACTCATAAATCTTATAAACGTGCTTGAAGTTAAGAGAGATACATTGACCTTATAATCGTCAATATACAAGTATACCTTAAAACCTTAAGTTGATATACTTAAAGGTAAAATTACAACTCTGAGGTTATAATTATAGTATTTTTCGATCTATAAATAATTAATCGAAAGAAGCAGAATACTAAAGAAGTCATAAGCCATAAGTGCTTAATATAAAAAGACTTCTTATATTACTCCACCTATCTATTTAATCTATAAAGGAGTAATCATAAAAATACCTGGACTACTATTTATTATCTTAAGTCAAGTATTCTTATTTTGTTTAATATTCTTATTTGAATATTATACTATTTGTGGGCTAGTACAGTAACATACTAGTTCAAAACAAATCTTTTCCTACTTGTTTTATTTCGTGGATTGTCTTATTAGTTTTGTAGTGAGGTGAAGTGACGTGAGGTGATTCTCGTTCTAAGACCCAAGTCCTAGACGTACTAACGGGGAGTTAGAAGTCTTTGCACCGTGAAGAAGATGAAAGACCCAAGACCGGATCACTAAGATCCAAGACCGACAAAAGCTAAGGAAGCCAAGTCCACACAAAGGCTCTACAACAACTTTGAAGAAATAGCGGGGTTATTATCTAAGATAAGTTGTGTAGGTATTACATTTATTTTGAGGTGGTGACCCCTGTGTTACGCACCAAGACAAATACTTGTAAAGGGTGTAAAGGCTTCTCCGCCTACTAAAGGAGAGAGTTTATTATAAGGGAAAATCCCGAGTCCGGGAGAGGAGCTCGGGGACTGGAGTAGGGGTGAGCGAATCTATTAGAGGTTGTGCCATCGCGAACTAGGATAAAATCACTGTGTGGTATTTTCTTTCCTTGCACTTTATTTTCCGCACATATAAACTGCATAACCACTCGGTAAAGTTTAAAAAGGGATAAAATATTTTTAAAACGCCACAAAAATTTTTAAATTGGTAATTAAGTTATTCAACCCCCCTTCTAGCTTAAAATAGCCCTCTGACGGGACCTTACATGTTTATTTCTGTCAAGTTCGTTAATCGTGGTAGGATTTTAATAATAAAAAAAAAAGATAAGCACAACTGTGCTTACCCCCTTCCCCTGTTCTTTCTCTTCCCCCCCCCCCCCGGCGGCTCCATTTCCGTCCCTTCAAATCTCTCACGCAACAGTGTCTTTCCCTCTCATTTTCTTCTTCTTTCCTTATTCTGTTGGTTTCGGTGAGTTTGCCACCGGCTTTTCTGTTCTTTCCGGCCGTAGCTCCAGTTGGCCCAATTATTCGTTTTGCTGCTTAATCTCGTGGTTACATATGCGTATATATTTATGTACATATATGTGCTGCTTTGCATGTGGTTCGTTTGATTTTCTGGTTGCCACCGGGTTTTTCCGGTATGGTGACTTGAGTTTGGTACTGCGCATACGCGCGCGTGTGTCTTGTGATTTGCTGCCTTGGTTTATCTGTTATGTGGGAATTCTATTTTATTAATTTAATTGTTAATTTATTAATTCGCTGCAGAAATTAATTGATTTCCATTAATGAAATGAAATATTTTTATTTGTACGGGAATAAATTGTACTAATCGAGGAAATTCATGAAGGAAGTTCGATATAATCGAAAACCCGCAAATTTTATCGCTGTCGGCGATGAGTTTCGGCGAGCCGACGGTGGACCGTGATGATCATTATCTGAGTCCTAATATCTTAATATAAATAAATAATAAATGTACCAATTTTTATTTATGTGTTCAAAGTGAAATAGTAGTTATATATTATTATTCGAGATTGAGATTGCGATTGTAATGGTTAATTGACTGTTGAGTTGAATTGGTGGTAGGGACTCGTGATTAGATTGTTGGATTGTGGTTGTTGTGAATTTGATTGTTGTTGGTTTGACGTCGATTGTATTCGACGGGTAGTCCGATAAGCAAAGGAAGCGCTGCCTGATTTTCGGGAACGTGCCCTGTAACATATCAGAACTACCAGTCGAATGTACATAGTTATATAATAATAAATAAATACTTTGTAAAATATGACTAACAACTTGTTTTATAAAATGACGAGTATATGCATTTTCCGAAAATGAACATCGAGTTGTGTTTTGAGTAGGTGAACTCTGATTGTTGTGTGTTATTATAATATGTGTAATTACAAGTAGGGATTTGATATCAAATGGGTAGGTTGTTAGCGAGGATATGTCAAGCATATCTAGACGCCTAACGTAGGGTATTTCGACTCTGTAGGTTCTAGTTGAAGGACTCCAGAAGTGATATCGAACTAAAGATAACCTAGTGATCAGTCGACAAGCGTAGCGAGGTTCCAAGCGAAGGACCTGAACGTTAAAGTCGGATCCAGGATAGTCTGATAGTAAGGCGATAAAACCGAGTGTCCAAGTTAGTCCAAGGTCGATTAGTAATAGTTGTAAAGCTCTGCAAGGAAAGTACCCCTGATCATTCTTTATGGTTCAGTACGTGTGAATAGCTAAATGTTTTATTCTCATAATGGAACAGAAACGTTTTAAGTTACGTATCCCCTGTAATTATAAATCACTGTTTTCAATCTATTTTGGGGAAAAGTAACTTCTGAAAGCACCTATCTCTAAACGTGATTAAAATGAAAAGAAGTTTTGAATAGTGTACTGTGATAGAATGGTTTTAAAAAGAGATAGGTGATAGTGATTTTGAAAACTGGATAAAGAGACTGTTTTAATCCACCTATGTCGTGGAATGTTTTGATCCACCTATTTCTTGGAACTTTGGAAAGAGGAAAAAGGGAATTCAGTTGATCTATTGGAATTGAGTAGGCGTAGTGGCTAATTGGGTTGGGCATTCTATTTAACCGATTAGTCCAACGTTGGGGGAAAGGCCTAGCTAGTCTTTTCCCAAGTTCCGGAACACATTCTTCATTCTGGATAGCCGTTAGTCACTGTGCGGTGTGGGTAGACTGATCATCTATCTTCACCCGTTGAACGTCCAATAGATTTGATTGATTCAGTTTTTGAATTGATTAACAAATCAACTTGTTGAAATAAATGATTTGGAAATGAAATAGCATGCTAAGATTTAACTCTGGTATTTACACACATCAACCGACTGATGTTATTGTTTTACGGAGCATGCTAGTTTTGAATATCCAGTTTATGAATGTTTACCCTGTTTTGCAAATGAGCTATAATCTCTGTTCCTATCACTGTTTTAACATAAATTGCTTTACTTGTTATTCATATAGTGGTACTGCTGAGCAATTGATTGCTCACCCTTGCAGAATGTTTTATATATGTATTGCAGATGCCTAAGAAATTCTTCCGTGGTAGTTAGGGCAGAGTTTCAGTGTCTTCCGTGTCAGGTTCCTCTGAGGTAGTTGTGTTTGGACCAGAGATGGTCTATTGAGTTGCTGTATTAAGTTAGTTGTGACAGAATGGCTTGGGTAAGTTGGTGTTGTGATAGTTGTAACCTAAATCATACTTAAACCTGGAAAAGATCTTGGTAAAGGGGTCATAGTTATATTTTATTATTGAATTGTTTATTTTATAGTTGTTGTTGATGACGTCAACTCCTGACCCTAGGGTTGAGGCCGTCACATGCAGTTTATAAGCATTTGAATTGATAATAGAATATCAATATTTAACAACATGCATATATATACCATATCAACATGCTCCAATATATCGCAAGATTTGCTAATTACAGTCATGCACTTATCTCAAGATAATGCATTAATATATTTACATCACAACAACAGTATAACGGGTAAAAAACTAGCTTGAGCGTTCCGGGGTAGACTTAAGCTTAGAGTGGGTCCGGTAACCTATGAACAAAAACATAAGTCGGAATTAAACCACGGTCGCTTAAGAAACTAGACTTTAACCAATTGGACCCTAACGTTCATTTTTGCGCTTAACGATTCACATAAGTCGCTCGAGTAACCTCGGCTCCACCATTTTTATAAAATTAAACGTTACGTATTATAAGGCGACGCTTTTGCGAATACTCTACCAACTGACCCATTAACCTTACATAATTGTTTCATACTCCAATTAGTCACTTAAGGACCTTAACCAAGGTTTCAAAGTAAGGCAAGGGGTAATGGTTCGTTCACGAAACGCCGTTACTTCAAACGGTCGTTTCTCCTAAACCGTACATCGGATTCAAGCGAACCACATACCAAAATGAAGCTTACGACACGATCTAGCTACAGATGGCAAAGTTACAGATTAGTCAGTTGGGTTTCTATCCCGAACACTAAAACAAGCAGTTGAATGAAAACGGGCATTACGACGGCTATGTTTACGCGATTACCCATGTTCATACCACTCCAATTAACCACCAACCAACTCATAACCATCAATACAACAAAACTTCACCTAAAATATACCACATCAGTCCATAAACTCCAGGTTTTTCAACTCAAACAACCACAATCAAGACCTATGAACTATAATCAAGCTTCAATTACCAAAACACTTCCAAATCAAACCAAACTACTAATAATCACAATCCATGCTTCTCATTTCACAAAACCAACCATTAAACTTACTAAAAAATAAAGTAAAGGATAGGATTTGAAGTTTATACCTTCCTTGGTAGGTGTTAAGTTGCTAGGAAGCCTTAGGGAGCCTTAATCTAACCTCCTACAAGCTTGATCTTTCTAAAGAAATCAAGAACACAAAGTTAGGTTTTGAAGTGTCTAAAAGTCCGATTGAAAGAACTGTAAAAATGAGGGTCTTATCATGATTATTTGGACGAGACTTGTGAACAAGAGTTGTAGGCCATCTCAATTCCTTTCCAACGAGCTATAGAACACAACATTTGAGTGAATATTGAAGGAGATATGGCAGTTTGAAGTTGCTGGTATTGTTTTGGCCAAAAGCTTTTGTTCTTGGAAGCAAAAGTCAACTTCTAATTTGTGTGTTTTATGATTTATGTTGGTTGCTTCTCTTTCTTTTATCTTGGCTACTTTTAGATTTTTACCATGGTAAGTTTTACTTGGCTATAAATCAACCAACAAATCAAAACTCCTTGCCATGCTTATGTCACCATGCTTGTGTCATCTTGTTAACACATGTCTTCTCCTTGTTGGTGTGATGACATCAACATCCACTAACCTCTTTGATTAACCCTTAATTACTTGGCTAATGACCGCTTATTTGTTATACGGTTCGCTTAATTTTCGTTCTCGTTTGTCATTTGAGAGATTATATCCGGGATCTTATTACTTGGGTTCCCCTAAACCTTTCTCAATATTTTATATTCCTTTTATGATCCTCTCTTATAATCCTTGAATTTATATCCTTTTAATCATGTTACCTTATACACAATTCTTTCGGTATCTGGTGGATTTTCGGGAAAAATCAAAGAGTCCGGATTCGAATTCTAATGAACTTTACATACACTCATTTACTTTTTGGATTACTAATACGATCTTAGAATTCCCATAACAGTATTCCTTTATAGTGTGGTCTGTTAATTTTCCTTAATCATCATCATCAGCAAAAGTTACTATTCATCCGTGTTTCAAAAATTCCAAAAATTGGGGTTATTACAGATTCCATCACTTCTTTGACTAACTTGAAGTCCAAGAAAGTAACTTAATTTTTCCATCATGCTCATTTCATATTCGCTCTGCATGAGTCTTGAGAATCTTTGACATAGTTTTTCATTAGTAGAACCAAAAATGATATCATCCACATAGATTTGAACTAGGATCATATCACCACCATGCTGCTTGTAGAATAGAGTCTTGTCAATTTTTCCTCTAGTGAATCCATGTTTAAGCAAAAATTATGTCAGTGTATCATACCAAGCTCTAGGTGCTTGCTTTAATCCATAGAGAGCCTTGAGAAGTTGGTAGACAAAATCTGGAAATTTTGGATCTTTAAAGCCAGGTGGCTGTTGGACATAAACTTCTTCTTCCAACTCACCAAAAGGAATGCACTCTTTACATCCATTTGATACACTTTAAAGTTTGAGTGTGCAGCAAATACAAGAAAGATCCTTATTGCTTCAATTTTTACAACCGGAGCAAAAGTTTCATCATAATTAATTCCTTCTTCCTGTGATTGGGCTTTTGCAACCAACCTAGCTTTGTTTCTTGTCATAATTCCATTTTCATCCATTTTGTTTCTGAACACCCACTTTGTTCCAATTTTACTTTTGTTCTTTGGTGCAGAAACCAACTTCCAAACTTTGTTTCTTTCAAATTGATTTAGCTCTTCTTGCATAGCAGATATCCAGTCAGGATCAAGTAGAGCTTCCTCAGTTTTCTTAGGCTGAATTTGTGAAAGAAAGGATGCATGTAGACATTCATTAGAAGTTGTACTTCTAGCCCTTCTCCAACATTTGGATCACCAATAATTGCTTCTCTTGTGTGACTCCTATCCCATTTTCTGGTGTGAGTTTGTTGACTTGAGTTTTCTGCATTTTCTTCACCATTGGCATGACTTGCAGAACTTTCTCCTCTTTCTCCCCCTGAGTTTGTTCCATCAAACTTAGGTGTTTGAGATGAGCTTCTATTCTCAAGATTCACTTGCTCAGTTGACTCTTTATTCATTCTGTTGTTTGTGTTGACTTCAGCTTCATCTTCAGAATCACTATCAATGTTGAGATTTTCAAACTTAAGGGCTGTAATATCCGGGATATAGCGTGTAATTATTTTTATCAATAAATAATTATTATGTGATCATTTATATAGTTACTTAGCGGCTAAGTAATCTATTTTTGGATCCAATACGATCCAACAGGTATTAATATTCCATAAGTATAAATAGCCTTTTTCTTATTTTATTTTATTTGTATAATCATAAACAAACAGTTAAAACATATAATTTACAGAGAAAACTCGAATATTCATCGCGTTCTTCAGAATCAAACCTAAAAACGAAGGCGTTATCGAAATCGAAATCAAGCGTGCAAATAACCGAATCGAAGCTCTCGAAAAGTACTTTCAGAATTAACCGTCAATTTCAGTGCAGAAATCAAGGGTAATTTCTTATTTAATTATTTTAATTCAAATTAAATTATGATTAATATATGAATTTTTGATTTTGATGTTCTTTGTATGATTTGAGGATTGTATCTTGTAGATAATTTTTTCCTGATCATTTTGGTATATTATATATTGAATTTGGAGTTCAATAACATGTAGAAAATTGGGTTTAATTCTTAAATTATTGAAATTAGGGTTTATACAGTATGAATGTTTTTAATTGAATTTTAGGCGTATTTTATTCAAGGGTTATTAGCTTAAATTGATTACACCAGCTTGTAGATCGTTGAAAAACGAATCGAATGATGTATATATAATGATCGAACGATAACTGGAAAGGCCTCATCAAAAAATCGGGCTGGGCGGCGGCGTTCTTTTTCCGGTCGATTTTCCGATCGATTTATTGATTGGTTGGACAAATCGTTGGCATGAATAAGTTCCCGGGAGCAAGGAGAAGCTTTTCGGTTGTTTTGATACATTTCTGGGTGGTTTAATAGTTGCCGGAAAAGCCCTAGTTGCCGTTAATGGCGACTGGTCAGCGGGCAGTCGACGGAGAAGACAACTGCGGGGAAATTACAGTTTAGCCCCCGGTCGTTTTCAAAGTTGTAAATTCAGTATTTTAGTTTTAAAAACTTGCAAAACTTGGATTTCTGTTTTTAAAATTTGCAAATATTATATTTCTGTTTTAATTATTTTCAAAAATGGTAGTATTTCTTTTTATAGTTATTTTCAGAAATTGTTTTCATTTATTTAAAAAATCCAAAAATCAATATTTCTAATTCTGAAAAATATTTTAATTCGAAAATAAACCGGAATTATTTAATTAATTAATTTTAGTTAATATTTAATTATTTAATTGATCAATTAATTTAAATATTAATTGATTAATTGATTTAATTATTTTTTAAATAATTTTAATTAATTATTTAATTAGATTTAACTATTTCTTTTGATTTAAAAATTCCAAAAAATAGTTTCGAGTTTTAAAATATTATTTTAAATTATTATCAAGGCTCGATAATTATTAAAATGATTTTAAATTCCTAATCGGGTGTTTAAACTTTGTTATTATAAAATGATTTGTTAACCCGTTTTAATTTCGAAAAATTTTCAATAATTCGTTTTAAATACCCGGAAAATCATTTTAACCACGAATCTTCTTTGGAAAATTATTTGATCAAATATCTTACGTGCTATGTGCTATACGTGATCCGATTGATGTATAATATGCCTGTAGGTGCATTGTTTGATGGTTTTTGCTATAACTTTCAA
This sequence comes from Apium graveolens, assembly GCF_009905375.1. Classification (NCBI taxonomy): domain Eukaryota; kingdom Viridiplantae; phylum Streptophyta; class Magnoliopsida; order Apiales; family Apiaceae; genus Apium; species Apium graveolens. The sequence continues at coordinate 151,327,742 of NC_133648.1, read as the reverse complement.
TCCGTAAGTCGAATTTGGGTGAAATAAAGGGTAGATAGAAGCTTGTAATGAATAGAACGGGATGAGAATGAGTATTGATAAATACATGTGATGTCTATCAGAGGAAGCGAGATATAGAAAGGGAAAGCAAGTGGTCAGTGAGTGAGAATCAGTAGACGAGTACAAATAAAGTGAAAACAAATTGAAATAAGGCAAGTATTCTCAAACCTTCTTCTGATACAGGTATTTCTGTTCTTCCTTGTTATGTTGCAAATATTCCAAATAGTTCTTGTTATATATTGCAAGTACTTTAAAGTAATTAACCCTAGACCCTGATTCTTATTTTTGATCTTGAGCTGTAAGCCTTATTCTTTGTAAACCATTGATTGTTGAATTCCCATATACGAACCACACAGATACGATACTACTCCACAAATACATATATACTATATACAAATCCCTAATATAGAATTGCTTATCATACGAACCTTCATACCTGGTATAACAAAAGACCAATCCTTATAACCACTAAACCTTTGGTCTTCTACCTTCTGATTCTTTTCCTCGCTGAAAGCCAATCTTCATGTTTACCTTGTTATACCTTCATGATATTATGAATCACCCTATGCTCCAAGATAAATGTTGTTTATGATTAAGCTTATTGATTTACATTGTTTATCATGTTATTATTATAAAATTGGATTATTTTTAAATATGGACCAGATTCATGGTCTGACCAGATTCGTGGTCATGATAGGCCAATGTATGCATTGGATCCAGTATAAAGAGCAAAGTTGTGAGCCTAGCTCGGGGTTAGTGTGAAAAGCATATGTCATAGCCTATTTGTTTATTCGAGGATTTAACTCAACTCAAATAAGAATGTAATAAGTAAATAGTGGATCTACTGTCAAAGAGATTTCACAAAGTAACATTTGTCAAAGGATTCAGAAACAAGGTTCATCTACAGACTTGGGGAATTAATTCACTGGAAGAAGCTCAAGAAATTGATCGAGCCTCAGTGATACAAATCAAGATTGTGGATTTAATCAAGTGACAGAGATCTCGTCAGAGTATCAGAGAATTACAAGGATTTAATCTGAAGAAAATCAAGTATCAAAGTCAAGACATGAAGAAACGTCACTGAAGTTAGTCACTTATGAACCAGACAGTACATCGAGTGTCAACATTGAAGTGGTGGAATGATTCATAATTCTCAGTGATTTTCAGAAGATTTTCAGAAGAATGGTTGCTGCTCAAGATTAGTATTAATTCTCTATTAATTAATTAAGTCATATAATTTAATTAAGAAAATAAACTATATCGGCAAAGATTAATTTATTGATTAATTGAATTAATTGATTAATTAATTCTGAATTAATATTAAGGATTTTCAGAATTTTAATTGGATTAAAATCTGTTTTAAATCAGCAAGACAATTGAAAATGAACTAGCATGACAATCTGGATTGTCATACCGATTGTCATGCCAGGCCATTTTAAATAGTCTCACTGAAAGTTACACTGGGAGGAGGATTGTCTTGCCAGTTCATTCTGATAGTCTTGCTAGTTCATTCAATTGTCTCACCGAAAGTCTTGCTAGCTCAATGGATTGTCTTGCTAGCTCAATGGATTGTCTTGCTAGCTCAATGGATTGTCTTGCCAGTTCAAGTAGGTCTGTTAATTGAATTATAAAAAGAAGAGCAGCAGAAGTCATTCATAATCATCCAACAACTCAAGAACAAAAGAAAAGCCGCTGTAGAAAACATTTTATTTTTCATCTCCTAAATTCAAGATCACATTTCTAGTTATTAAAGTTAAATCCAAACCACTAGAAATCATTCTCTTGTTCTTGTGTAACTATCTAGCGGATCAAAATCCCTAGAACTTAATCTCAAATTGCGTTTAGCATTTGATTGTTTTTATTGCGAAAATAGAAAAAGTTCATGTCGAATTTATTCTAGATTTGTGATAATTAATTTGAGATTAATCCCTTGTAATCGATACCGTTGTTGTAACACCTTTCAAGTTTAATAATATTTTTATTTAACTTGAATTTTGTTTCAATTTTTTATTCCGCACTAAATTCGATTATTCGGTATTGTTTGTATTCAACCCCCCCCCCTTCTACAAACACATTGGGACCAAACATAGTACGTGACTGATCAGCATCCTAACCTTGGTTTTTAAAAATAAAGTGAATATCCAATTCTAATTATTGCTTATCAGGAAACTTAATTCCTTATATCATTTCCATTGATCATTGTTTAATCTCAGTGTTGTCACTATGACTTGCTGAGCTAGTTAGCTCACTCTTGCAAATCTGTTTATGTTCTTTTCCAGTTAAAAATGAAATTGGTGGTAGCGAGGATCCCCAGAAAAGTGTGCGAGCTAGGTTTCCAGGTTGAAATGGAATAAGCTAGTTGAAGATGTTTGTCTTAGTTTATGTTGAAAGTTGTAAGACTATTTTATTTTCGTTTGTAATATAAATAAATTGGGATTTGTTATGTTTGTAATATAAATAAGGTTGTGACTGTTAGTGTAGGTGCCCTAGAGGCAATACATTATTCTTTTATCTTTATGTCAGTTGATCATTCAATAAATGTATTTATTATGACCTTAATTACTGCGATATTTTGTTAGCATAATAAATGTCCTTAGAATCATGATACAAATTGTATAGTTTAAGTACATGACTTGAACTTGAAATTATATAATATATCATATTCTTAAAGGTCCCTAGTCGAGTATTATTATATAGGACAATAATAATACATAGATAGACTAGTATGTTGTTTGACAAGATAACCACATCTCATTGGTTATAAGTATGGGGATACTAAAGTCAATACATAGGTACATGTGAGAGTACATGGTACTGGACAGACCCACAGTGAGATTCTTCATGTTTAATAAAGTCATAAGAAAGACTCACAGTGATAATGGTGTAACGATCCTTTGACTTAAAATCATTATATTTCTATACGAGGATTAATATACTTTGACTACATTAAAAGTTACTTTTGATCGGGTGATGATAAAAGTGGACATCGGGTATATCATGAGTCGTATGAGAAATATGAATGATAGATAAAGGATTTAACCATCCTATAATTAGGAGAGATATTATTGGCCTCTTGATTGAGTGAGATTATAAAAGCATGGCCATGCTCAAATAATGATTTGTCTCGATAATCTACTCATGGATCAAGTAAACCCGGATTAAATGTTGAAGAGGATGACTAAATACATGCCTCGAGTTTAATCTATAATATGTATGGTTAAAAGGATTATATTACATGAAAAACATTAATCACGAAAGGTTTTATCTAATCACGATTTAATTATTGTTTAATTGGGTAAAAATGATGTATTACTAGATACCGCTCATTGTTTATAATTTTATTAGAGAATAAAATTATTGCCAATTAAATAATAGCCTATAGGGTCGCACAAATAGAGCACTTAATGGAATAGTTAATTTAAATTATGGATTTAAATTAATTGATGATTATTTGAATTTTATTATAATTAAGTAAGACTTAATTGAGATAATATAAATTCGAATTAAAAGGAATGTTTTTGCCCATAATAATTATGTATGACTTAGTTATTAATTAAATAATAGAAATTCGTTTTTATTATTTAATCCAATACCTACTAGGGTTGGGCTTTGCTATTATGGGCCTTTTTAATCAGTCATTATAAATAGATAATGAGAGGTTAAAGAGGCTTGTACGTTTTTTAAGAAAACCCTAGCAGCAAAGAGAGGGAGAGGCAATTCAGATCATCAAGAAGGATGCTAGTACATCCATTCCGTAGTCAAGTTCGTGAGACGTTCTTGAAGGTGCTCGTGTGGATACCATAGAGGTGTTTCTCCGAGAGGTAGACACAAAGCGTGATAGCTAGGATCTCCGTTGAGTTCGTGAAAGTTAATCTCTTGAAAGGTATGATTCGTTATCTCCATAATCTGCCCATAATTATACATGGATCCTATTTTTTGGGTTTCGAAATTTTTGTTTTATTTACGTTTATCCGCGGCGTTTTATGCCTTCGGAACCCAACAATGGCATCAGAGCTACGTGTATAAGGGGCTGATTTGGTTACGTGATTACTGTATTTTTACAAGTATGCATGTGTGATGAGTCTTCCATGATAACAGTTATGTTATATGAGTCTGCCATGATAACAGTTATGTTATATGAATGATATGATGAATCTGTTAATGATCTATATGATGATACTAGTATGTTTAAGATCTGCCATAACTCATATGTATGCGATCTCTTAAAATATGTATACTGATACACATTTTTGGTAACTGGGATATGGATCGTGTGTATACTAATACATGCTTCTGGAATAGTATTCTGATACATGTTTTTCTAGTATTCTGATACTTGATTTTGCAAAAATTTCGGCCATCGGGGGGCTCGCTGCCCCCCCCCCCGAACCGCGTGCTTAGGGTTTCATTTTTAATTTGTGCTTATGACATATGCTTTACTTATTTATTATTCTTGATTGGATCATGATAAGTGATAAATAGTATGTCATCTTTATATGATCTATCATGTTCTTTAATGGTTACTTGAGCATGGTGCATAGTTATGGCCTTAAGACCTTAGTTGTAATGGTTTATTCTTTTGGTTTGTAATAAATACGACTTGCATGTCGTTTTCTATTTATAGTTGTTTTATCTCGAATGTAACTCGAGTTCTTTTGTAAGTTCATTAGTATAATTCTTAATGTAACATCCAAGAAGGACAAGGGAAAGAGGAGGCATCCTATGGAGGCCAAGGAGACAATGGAAGCAATAGAGAAGACATATGTAATAGTTATTTTTACACCATAGATTGACCTTGATCTTTTCATTAGCCTGAAAAGATCACATAGGATTGGGCCATAACTATTGCACGTTTACTTTACGTACTTTTCATATGATGTATAAATAGTATGTGTAGAGTAGAAAATGCACGTTTTAATTAGATTAATGATGCATGTATGTATTAGATACATCACCCATGCCATGCCTTTAAACAAGATAAAATCTGTAACGACTCAAGATTTAAAATTAACAAACGATCATGAGATTCTCGTGTTTATGAAACACGGAATAAAATACGAATTTTCTTTATTTCCGACATGGGGCGATTTTGTCAACAGCGGGTTCATAGAACTTGTAAGGCTGTGGGTTTTAAGCGAGACCGATGTGACTCCTCCACTACCTGGAAATCAAACCATTGACGAGTATTGATTTGAAGTATTTTATTCAAGGAAAAATTGGAAATCTCTTTATGATGGGATCATGATCGTTCTAAATTAAAAATCCCTAAGTAAAAATATTAAGTTTTAATCAGATGCTTTCCAATGAATGAACACTCATTAAATCCTAGATCGGTAAGGGGAAGGGCTGTCAGTGGCAGGGGACTCCTATCTATCATGGTGAAATGCGACGAATATAAACGGTTATATTCGGACGTTGTATCATTGGGTCTAACTTAACTGAGTCATCATAATAAGGTGAATATAAACGGTTATATTCAACTATTATGAACTTAGAAGCATAGAGTTTGGTTAAAAATCTATTAGATAGATAAGATCAATTGTTGTTCACCAAATTATCCAAGAATTATATATGATATAATTGACAACTGTTGTCTACCTAAATAATCATGTTTTAAGGATACCAGTGGTTGACTTAGAACATGACGAAATATGGATCTTGGCTCACTAGAAAGATTTATGGGATATACTTTCCGAATTAATAGTTAGGGCTATTAATTTGATAAAAAAAATAGTGGGAGATATATTACGAATATATCATAATCATATGAACATAAAATTTTAACTCAGACAATCTAATGTTTATTTTGCGCTTTTATTATTGTAGATACTGAGTAATGGCAAACAACACAAACACACTATCCGGACGTTCAGTCCTTGAGAAGGACAAGCTGACAGGAGGAAACAACTTCCTAGACAGGCAGAGGAATTTGAGGATTGTCCTCAGGCAGGAGCGCAAGCTTCATGTCATTGATATTCCTCCTCCAGGCCCCCTTCCTGAGGGTGCTACTGCTGATGAACGAGCAGCACGCACAAGGGATGAGAATGATGCAAATGATGTTGCATGTCTTATGTTGGCAACTATGAGTGCTGAGCTTCAAAGACAGCATGTGCATATGGATGCATATACTATCCATGAGCACTTGCAAAGCATGTTTGCAAGCCAAACTCGTCAAGAAAGGTTCAACACGAGTAAGTCACTTTTTAATTCAAATAAGGGGCGAGTGAACCAGTTGGCCCACATGTTCTGAAGATGATTGGTTACATTGAGTACCTTGAAACTTTGGGTTTCCCGATTGGTCCGGAAACTGGTATTGACCTAATCATGAATTCTTTGAACAACAAATTCACTCAGTTTGTTGTGAACTACAATATAAATGAATTTGACAAAACACCTACTGAATTGTTGCATATGTTGAGAACATATGAGACCAACATGAAGACAGCTGAACCTGCTCCCATACTGATGGTGGGAAATAAAGGTAAGGCCAAAGGGAAGGGCAAATGGAAGGGTAAGAAGAAGATTGGATCTGATTCTACACCCAAGCCAAAGTCAGGTCCCAAACAGGCTTTAAAGCCTAAAGGTGGTGTGGCCAAGGGTGAATGTCACTACTGTAAGAAAGATGGTCACTGGAAGAGAAACTGTCCAATTTACTTAGAGGATCTGAAGAAAAAGAAAGCAGTTCAGATTTCTGGATCAGGGCCTGCAGAGAAGTAGAACTTTGGCTAAGGGAGAAGTGGACCTAAGAGTAGGCAATGGAGCAAAAGTTGCTGCTTTAGCTGTAGGGACTTATTATTTATCTATGCCCTCTGGGCTTGTTTTAGAACTAGAAGACTGTTTTTACGTGCCTGCGATTCGCAGAAACATTATTTCTGTTTCTTGTTTGGACAAGAAAGGTTTTTCGTTTACAATAAAGAACAACAGTTGCTCTTTTGCTTTGAATGATTTAACCTATGGTGTTGCGCGTTTATTTAATGGTTTATATGTTCTTGATTTAGATAACCCTGTCTGTAATATAGAAAATAAACGACTTAAAATGAATGACTCAAATCAAACATACCTCTGGCATTGTCGTCTAGGCCACATAAATGAGAAACACATATCCAAATTACATAAGGATGGATACTTGGATAAGTTTGATTTTGAATCATACCAAGAATGCGAATATTGTTTGCTTGGTAAGATGACTAAAGCCCCTTTCATTGGTAAGGGTCAAAGGGCCACTAAATGTCTGGAGCTAATACATAGTGATGTATGTGGCCCAATGCGTGTAATGGCTAGAGGAGGCTACTACTACTTCATAACATTTACTGATGATTTCAGTAGATATGGATATGTATATCTTATGAAGAACAAATCCGATTCTTTTGAAAAATTTAAAGAATACAAGGTTGAAGTAGAGAAGCAAATTGGCGGAGATGCAAGTATTAAGATCTTACGATCCGATCGTGGGGGTGAATACTTAAGCACCGAATTTAGAAAGTATTTGAAAGAGTGTGGTATTGTATCACAACTCACTCCGCCAGGAACACCTCAATGGAATGGAGTTTCAGAGAGGAGAAATCGCACCTTGTTGGACATGGTGTGATCGATGACGAGTCATGCAGATTTTCCAATTAGTTTCTGGGGTTACGCTCTAGAAACAGCGGCTTTCACACTTAACCATGTTCCTACTAAGAAGGTTCAAAAGACTCCATATGAGATATGGAAAGAGAAACGGTCAGGCATGAACTTAAAGTTTGGGGATGTAAGGCGTTTGTGAAATGTCAAGAATCTGACAAGCTTGGACCTAAATCCGAAGAGTGCATTTTTGTAGGATACCCTAATGAAACAAAGGCATATTATTTTTATAGTCCTTCTGAGCAGAAATTGTTTATTGCTCGAGATGCTGTCTTCATGGAAAGAGATTTTGTTTCCAAAAGAAACAGTGGAAGAACTATAGATCTCGATGAAGATCGAGAACCGCAAAATAGCATTGAACCTGAAGTGGAACAAGAGCAGAATAATGATAATGCTTAACAAACACAGGTTGTTCGTAGATCTGGTACATTTCGCCATGAGCCAGAGAGATATGGATTTCTCATGACTCAGTGTGGTGATTTGATGCTCATAGATGAAGATGAGCCTCTCACATACTAAGATGCTATGAACAGTCCAGACTCTAAGAGATGGCTTGAAGCCATAAAATCCGAGATAGATTCCATGTACGAAAACCAAGTATGGACTTTGGTTGATCCACCTGAAGGGGTAAAACCCATAGGGTGCAAATGGGTTTTTAAGAAAAAAAAGGGCATGGATGGAAATGTTCAGACCTATAAAGCTAGGCTGGTTGCAAAAGGTTTTGAACAAATTCATGGTATTGACTATGATGAAACTTTCTCACCAGTGGCTATGGTCAAGTCTATAAGGATTTTACTTGCCATTGCAGCATTCCATGATTATGAAATCTGGCAAATGGATGTCAAAACAGCCTTCCTTAATGGAAGCCTTGAAGAGGATGTGTACATGACATAACCTGAGGGTTTTGTCGATCCAAGAAATGCTGGCAAGGTATGTAAATTGCGTCGATCCATTTATGGATTGAAGCAATCCTCTAGGAGATGGAATATTCGTTTTGATGAAATAGTCACAGAGTATGGCTTTGTTCAAAACGAAGATGAACCGTGTGTTTACAAGAAGGTTTGTGGGAGCTATGTGGCATTCATAGTACTATATGTTGATGATATACTACTAATGGGGAATGACATACCTTCTCTAAAGGCTGTTAAGACTTGGTTAGGGAGCAATTTCTCCATTAAAGACTTAGGAGAGGCATCCTACATTCTAGGAATGAGGATCTATAGAGAAAGATCTAGAAGGATGATCGGTCTAAGTCAGAGCACATACATTGATAAGGTTTTACATCGTTTTGGAATGTAAAATGCAAAAAGGGGATATGTCCCCGTGTCTCAAGGGATAACGATCTCTAAGGACCAGTGTCCGAAATCATTGGATGAGAAGGACCACATGAATAAAGTTCCATATGCTTCAGCAATTGGATCTATCATGTATGCAATGGTATGTACTCGCCCAGATGTCTCGTATGCTTTGAGCATGACGAGCAAATACCAGTCTAATCCGGGTGAAGGTCACTGGACGGCAGTTAAGAATATTCTTAAGTACCTGAAAAGAACTAAAGATTCATTCTTGGTGTATGGAGGAGAAGAGAAACTCGTTGTAAAAGGTTACACCGATGCAAATTTCCAAACAGACAGAGATGATACTGTATCACATTCTGGTTTTGTGTTTTGTCTAAACGGAGGTACTGTAAGCTGGAAGAGTTCAAAGCAAGAAACAGTAGCTGATTCTACAATGGAGGCTGAGTACATTGCAGCTTGTGAAGCAGCTAAGGAGGCCGTTTGGATTCGAAAGTTCATTTCTGATTTGGGAGTGGTTCCATCGATCGAAGATCCCATTGATCTATACTGCGATAATAATGGATCCATTGCACAGGCTAAAGAACCTAGATCACACTCCCGGGCTAAACATATACTCAGGAGATTTCACCTTATTCGAGAGATTAATGAAAGGGGTGATATACACATATGTAAAGTGCACACAAATGATAACATTGCAGACCCACTGACCAAAGGCTTGTCACAGCAGAAGCACGATGGTCACACTAGTTCCATGGGTATTAGATATACGGGTGATTGGCTCTAGTGCAAGTGGGAGATTGTTAGTGTAGGTGCCCTAGAGGCAATATATTATTCTTTTATCTTTATGTCAGTTGATCATTCAATAAATGTATTTATTATGACCTTAATTACTGCGATATTTTGTTAGCATAATAAATGTCCTTAGAATCATGATACATATTGTATAGTTTAAGTACATGACTTGAACTTGAGATTATATAATATATCATATTCTTAAAGGTCCCTAGTCGAGTATTATTATATAGGACAATAATAATACATAGATAGACTAGTATGTTGTTTGACAAGATAACCACATCTCATTGGTTATAAGTATGGGGATACTAAAGTCAATACATAGGTACATGTGAGAGTACAAGGTACTGGACAGACCCACAGTGAGATTCTTCATGTTTAATAAAGTCATAAGAAAGACTCACAGTGATAATGGTGTAACGATCCTTTGACTTGAAATCATTATATTTCTATACGAGGATTAATATACTTTGACTACATTAAAAGTTACTTTTGATCGGGTGATGATAAAAGTGGACATCGGGTATATCATGAGTCGTATGAGAAATATGAATGATAGATAAAGGATTTAACCCTCCTATAATTAGGAGAGATATTATTGGCCTCTTGATTGAGTGAGATTATAAAAGCATGGTCATGCTCAAATAATGATTTGTCTCGATAATCTACTCATGGATCAAGTAAACCCGGATTAAATGTTGAAGAGGATGACTAAATACATGCCTCGAGTTTAATCTATAATATGTATGGTTAAAGGGATTATATTACATGAAAAACATTAATCACGAAAGGTTTTATTTAATCACGATTTAATTATTATTTAATTGGGTAACAATGATGTATTACTAGATACCGCTCATTGTTTATAATTTTATTAGAGAATAAAATTATTGCCAATTAAATAATAGCCTATAGGGTCGCACAAATAGAGCACTTAATGGAATAGTTAATTTAAATTATGGATTTAAATTAATTGATGATTATTTGAATTTTATTATAATTAAGTAAGACATAATTGAGATAATATAAATTCGAATTAAAAGGAATGTTTTTGCCCATAATAATTAAGTATGACTTAGTTATTAATTAAATAATAGAAATTCGTTTTTATTATTTAATACAATACCTACTAGGGTTGGGCTTTGCTATTATGGGCCTTTTTAATCAGTCATTATAAATAGATAATGAGAGGTTAAAGAGGCTTGTACATTTTTTAAGAAAACCCTAGCAGCAAAGAGAGGCAGATGCAATTCAGATCGTCAAGAAGGAGGCTAGTACATTCATTCCGTAGTCAAGTTCGTGAGACATTCTTGAAGGTGCTCGTGTGGATACCATAGAGGTGTTTCTCCGAGAGGTAGACACAAAGCGTGATAGCTAGGATCTCCGTTGAGTTCGTGAAAGTTAATCTCTTGAAAGGTATGATTCGTTATCTCCATAATCTGCCCATAATTATACATGGATCTTGTTTTTGGGTTTCGAAATTTTTGTTTTATTTACGTTTATCCGCTGCGTTTTATGCCTTCGGAACCCAACAGTGACTTATTGGCATGCTTTAAAATTTTGTGATCCGTGGTTATGGTAAGTAGGGCCACTATATATATTATTTTCATAAACAGGTTTATATATGATTTGTGTGTGTGTATTGTGGACCCCAAACTTCTGACCCGAGTTTGGAGGGCGCCACAGATTTGGAATCAGAGCTACAGTTTAAAATTCACTGCCACAATCCTAGATTGTAAGGAATGGGTTGAGGGTAAGATTAAGATTAATAAATAGAGAAATAGGATGTCGAGAGGTTGAGTGTGACTGTATAGTAGGTTTTAGTATGATTCGTGATGAGAGTCGAGATTCTTATCTAGCAGCATAATTTTCAGATAGCAGCAATGGCAGATTCCTTTATCCCAGTATCATCTGATCACTCGGAGCCTTCGTTTCGAGGACCGTCATCTGATCCATGCCCTGCTCTTCCACCAGTGTCAGCTATAATAGCAGTTGTGATGATTGCACCAATGCAAGCTATTCCACCTCCTGGTGTGAGACCGCCTATTCGACGACCCCCACCTGCTAATTTTGACTCTACCGGACATTCGGTTGCAGATGCATCTTTTCATTTTACTCTACATCCACTTCCATACCATAAGTATGAGGCTCTTCTTTTAGAGCGAGAGGCCTTGTTGGCTCAGATTCAGGAGCTACAGCATATTATAAGGACTATTGTTGTTGGAGAGAATGTGAGGGAGCTTCAGAATGAGATTCAGGTGACCCGGAGAATACTTGAGGCTAGACTTCATGGAGCTACTTGCGAGTATGCAGTCCCAGATGCTCTTATGGGGTGGGCCAGAGAAGTGTTAGAGGATCTTGCGAGGCTTGGTGGACCAGAGTTTCCCTAGAGCTAGATGATAGAGATGATGTGACAGTGGTTGTGTATAAAAATGTGTAATGTGTATCATCAGACTTTTGGTGGGTATATAAATAAACTAGACTTTCTAAATAATGGTTAGGCCTGTCGTACCTTTCCTTTTGCCGAAATGTTTTCACGCTTGTACTACTAAACTTTGATATATATATATACAAGTACCTTTCCTTTTCCATCATTGTCATTTACATTATTATACATGTTTTATCTTATTTACAACACCAGTTATAAAACTCTTGTGATAACATGTACCTTTTTCCCTTAACTATTTACATTTTGTAAAGAAGCATGTAATTTACTTAGTTCAACTATTGAAAATGTTTTCAAAAAGAGATATTTTGTTTTACAAAAAATTTCATAAAAAGGATTTGATTTAAAGGTTAAATAAGTTGTTTGATTCTTTACAGAAAATGCCTCCCAGAAGAAATATCTGTCCTACCAACCAGAATGAAGAAACCAACAAAAAAACCAAGATAGCAATAACCATAATGCCAATCCAGGTCCCATAGACCCAATTGTAACCCAGATTCTTCAGATCCTGGCTCAACAAACAGTCCACCTGACTCAACAATAGGAGAGGCAGACCAATCCTCAGGTAATCTTTAAGACTTTTCAGGAGGTGAATCCAGCGGAATTTAAAGTTTCTGTAGATCCTATTGAGGCAAGAGTTTGGTTAAAGGAGATTGAGAAAGCATTTGCTTTAGTTCAGGTGAGAGAGGAACAAAAAACTGAGTTTGTGAGTTACTATCTGAAGAATGAAGCCACCTACTGGTGGGAAATTGTTAAGACATTGGAAGGTACAGATGATGTTATGTGGGATATACTCAAGGAGTTTTTTTTAGAGAAGTATTTCCCTTAGTTTGTTCAGGATCAAATGGAATTGAAGTTTCTGGAGTTAAAGCATGGGAATATGTCAGTGGCAGATTATGAATGTAAGTTTGAGGAACTGTCTAGGTTTGTACCATCCTATGTAGACACTGATAGAAGGAAAGCTAAGAGATTTCAGCAAGGTCTTAAGCCATGGATCCAAGGGAAGGTGGCTATATTTGAATATGTATGCGGGTATTGTACAGCAAGCTATGAATGCGGAAATATAGAATGAAATGTCACAGATGGAGAAGGACAGTAAGAAGAGGAAGTTTGAGAGAGGTGAAGGACAGTCACAAGCAAGGAAGTTTCCAAATTTTAATCAGAGGAAAGGCAAGTTTCAGCCCGGAAGGAATCTTAATTTCAGAAGGCAGAATGTAGGCGACGGAGGACAAGGTAACCTTCCAGCCACTGAGAACCAGCCAACCTAGCAGAGGTCAGTTTTACCAGACTGCCAGTTATGTGGAAAGAAGCATAAAGGAGTTTACAACAAGCTGAATGTGGTCTGCTATAGATGCAACCAGAGGGGGCACTATTCAAGGGAGAGATGTAATCAACCATCCATAGAACCAGCAAACAAGGATCAGCCTACAGGGAATCAGGCATGCAAGGTTTTAGCAATTGGGTTAACATGTTTCAAGTGTGGAAATCCAGGACACATAGCAACGGATTGCAAAACACCAGTTCCAGTTAATAATACACTGAGAATCATAGGAGCTACCCCAACAGTGAATGAACCTCCCAGAGCTAGAGTTTATGACATGTCTGTGAAGGATGCTATTATGGACACTAATGTTGTGGCAGGTATGCTTACTGTGAATTCTTTATGTGCTAAAGTGCTAGTAGATTCGGGAGCAACTCGATCATTTATTTCTCAATATTTCGTTGATAAGTTAAATTGTCCAATTGAATTGCTAAATGAGATTATGACCATAGAATTAGCAAATCAAGAGCGTGTATCTGTTAATCAAGTATGTATGGACTGTGAGATTGAAATTTCTGGCAATAAGTTTGGTAATGACTTAATACCATTTAAGCTGGGAGAGTTTGACGTTATTTTAGGAATGAATTAGCTATCTAAGCAAGATGCTCAGATAGATTGTCGTAATAAAAAGGTAATTTTGAAGACGCCAAATGAGAAAGTGGTGATGTTTAGAGGTCAGAGACAAGAAAAGAAGTTCTTAACGATAATTCAAGCTAGGAAGTTACTATGACAAGGATGTGAGTATTTTATTGCTTATGTGATCGATAGACATCAGGAGCCAGAAAAACTGGAAGACATTCCAGTGGTAAATTGTGGCGCCCTCCAAACCCGGGTCAGAAGTTTGGGGTCCATAACATAAACACAACATATAAACCTGTATATAAGATATTATTTGCAATAACCCTTCTTTACATAACCACAGATCGCAACAGGTTAAAGTATGAAAACAAGCCACAACCTTAACTTTTATTATATCGTACCAAATCCCGACTATTTTAGCTTACAACTGATAATAAAATTATTCTTACAATCTTACTATCTCACTACCGTAATAAGCTCCTGCTAGCTTGATCCAACTCAATCTGGAATCCTAGCTCGTACATTGAACTGGGAAACCTCGCTATCAACCGTATCCTTCTTAAATGTAGAATACATAAAAAGATTCGCAAGAGTGAGCTAACTAACTCAGCAAGTCACAATGACAATAATTGAGATTAATCAATGATCAAAGGAGATGATTCAGTGGAATCAAGTTTATTGCTAAATAATCATTAGAATTGGACATTCATTTTAAGTTTTTAAAACCAAGGTTAGGCTGCTGATCAGTCACGCACTAACCCCGAGCAAAGCACACAACACTGCTCTAATTACTGGATCCAAGGCACACATTGGCCTAATTTGACCATAGATATGGTCTGACCACGAATCTGGTCCACATATATATATATATATAAAAAACTATCCAATTCTAAAGCAGTTCAATATGATAAACAATATAATTCGATAAACAAGATCATAATCAATGATGGTTAAACACTTGAATAAAAATGTAAAGAAACTCATGGATATCTCAAGGGTATATCAAGGTATGTATAGGAAACGGTTTTCAGTCTGTAAAATGATCAGGTATTGGACGAATACTGATTTTTCAAGGTATAGTTCTTTGATGTTATAAAGAATGGCTGGAGTATAAAAGTTTTTTTGTGTTTTCAAACAATTTTTGCTCCAGTGTTTGGTGTTTGGTAGTTATACATTTGGGGAGGGGTATCATATTTGTGTGATTTGGTATCTGAAGATCAACAAGGGATGGTTTACAAAGAACAAGGCTTACGGCTCCAGATCAAGAAAAATTAGGGTTCAAGGGTAAATAGTTTAAAGCACTTGCAATATAAACAAGAGTTATTTTGAATAAGAACGACATGTTATGAAACAGTTCGAAAATAATTTCGATATATCTTAAAGAAAAGTTCGGAAGTACTTGCCTTACAGGGCTTTATAACTATTACTGATCAACTCTGAGTCGACCCTGTCGCTCAGGCTTTAACGTCCAACCACTAGATCCCATTGGATTCGACTTCGACACTTAGGTTTTTCTGTTGAAACTCTACTGAGCTCGTCGACTGATTGTTAGGTTATCTTTAGTCCATCATCCACTTTCAGTGTTCCCGACTATAACCTACAGGGTCGAAATACCCTACGTTAGACGTCTAGGTATGCTTGACATATCCTCTATACTAATTCTTATCCAGCGATATTCAAACCCGACTCGTAATTATTCATATTAAAGTAACACAGACAACAATTAGAGTTCACATTCTCGGAATCGATCCAGTGTTCATTTTCAGAAAATACGTATACTCGTCATTTTACAACATTAGGGTTAATGTGTTTTGGACAAAACATACAACACAACATACAATTAGGTTCTGTATAAAACATACGTATATGTATTTACTTATACTCCCTCGACATCCCGATAATCCTCGGATACGCTCCCGTATTTCCCTAGTTCGATTTTCCGGAAATCGGACAAGGTCCCCTTTGTTTATCGGACTACCCGTCGAAACATCCATCAATGTCAATTCAATAACGACAATCCAATTCACACCACAATCCCAATCATCAGTTCAACCCAACAATCAATCCAATCACAATTCGTCAACTAAATTACGTACTCGACTTAATGTAAAATCAAATTCTCATTTTCAAAGATAATTTCACGAATTAATTTATTTATTTTAAAATATTAGGACTCAGAATAAACATCATAGTCCACCGGCGGTGAAATTTTGCGGGTGCCCGATTAAATCCCGAGTTTCCAACGCAATAATTCCACCGATTATTATTATTTCCCGCTCGAAATTATTTCTATCACGAATATTATTCAAATGTATCCTGTAGAAAATAAAAACTTAATCAACACAATAAGGTAACTGTTCGAGTATAACACAACCACATGCAGCAAGTTTCCAACCATCACAATAGAAAAATTTACACCCTCAGACACACGCGCTGCCGCGCACTCACACACACAAACACACCCACACACACTTAAACACATATACCACATATACACACACGGATACATATATATCTATACATATAATCTGAAAACAGGGACGGAAATTGAGAAGGGCCGCCCGAAACGGCCGGCTGAAATTACTGGAAGTTCAAGGCGAAGCAACAGGGACAAGAATCGGAAGGCTAGCAATTACCGGAAGTAATCAGACAGCCGGAGGAGAAACGAGAACACGAACTCGCGAACAGAGAGATGGAAAGGGAGGTTAACAGAAAGAAGAAGAAAAAGAAAAAGGCGAGAGAGAAGATGAAATCGCAGGGAACAAAAATGATGAGAGAGAGCTGAGGAAATAAGATTAAGTTGGGTGTTTATATTTCTGATTTATGTGCTCATAACACGTGTCCAAACATTTGACACGTACCCCTCCCCCTAATCGCTACTCGTTTGTATCAATTTTTACCCTTTAACGGTACAATATAACGAATAAATATTAATCGAAACAAGCCCGAAATAATCTTAAAATTTTACAATTATCCCGAAGCTAATAAATTAAAATTTTCATAATTTTTAAAGCATTTCTGAAATGCAACTTTTACCCGTATTTTAAAATTAACGAATCGAGCTGCACTTAAAACAAATTCAGAAATTCACGAAAATAGTCTTAAAATGTTAGAAATATCCCGAAGTAAATAAAAACATAAATTTTAAAATTTTAAAATAATTTTTGAAACGCAATTTATACCCGCTTTTCAACAATTAACGAAACCACGCGCGGATGAAATTAATCCCGAAAATTTTCAAAATAATTTTAAAATTCTCGGAATATTCCAAACTTAAATAAATATGAGTTTCAAAATTTTTGAAGAATTCTAGAATTAAATACATATTTTACATTTAAATGTAATCAGAAAATCATACAGGGTTAAATAATTGATAAAATATTGATTTCTAAATTTTGTATAATCCCAAAAATAATTATTGAAATTGTAAAGTCATAAAACTAATTTTAGAGACAATCCAAATATTTACGGATTTAAATCTGTAATAAAATCATCTTTAAAAGTAAAACAGAACAATATAACTCAATCTTTATCTACATATTCCAATCCTTTACACCCATAAATCACAGACAAATAGTTTATTTCAACATACTACTACCAAAACCAAGACACATATTTTATTTAATTAATATTCCACAATTACATAGTAAAATAATTCGAAAATACACGAGTCGTTATATCCTTCCCCCCTTAAAAAGATTTTGTCCTCAGAATCTGGTTTAACTAAATAAGTGAGGATATTTGCCAAGCATATCTAACTCTAGTTTCCAAGTAGACTCTTCTACTCGAGGATTCCAAACGTACTTACTATGGATATACACTCATTTTCAATGACTTGCCTTTAACGATCAAGAATTTAGATCGATCACTATATACAAAACAAACTTGGACCAGAGCCCATTGGCTCCTGATCAATCACTTGATTCGAATCAGATACTTATCGTCTTAACCTTAACAGGCAAAACCCATTATATGTACATACTGTTGAGATGGTAACATCAACTCATGAACAACTTTATCTATATTTATCAATACCTCGAATGGTTCACTAATTTTTTTAGGACTTAACTTGTTCCTTCTACTCAAACTTATCCAATCTCTTTCAAGATGACATTTTTACTAACACTACTGGTCCTATTTCTATATTCATACTCTCCCTCGATACAATTCCGCTTCTTTCTTTGTCTACTCTGAGCTGCTTCAATCAATATCGTTACGCCCTTGGTGTGTTGGATTAACTTTAAATTTGACAACTTTCTTTCTCCCACTTTATCTCAATAAAAATGGAGAACTACACTTGCGTTCACATGAAGCCTAATAAAGTGGCATTCCAAAGCTGACATCGATAATAAATGATCATTCCAGTGTTTCCTTAAAACTCAACCCCTCAACATATCTTACATTTCCTGAATCACTTCCGTACTTTGACTCTTCGTTTAAGGTTGATAGGCAGTTCTCGTTTTCAACTTGGTTTCCAAACATTTAAACATCTCTTACTCTTTTCATCGGTTAGGGTTAAAAAAGTAATCTCATATATTCACGTATTATTACCTTTTAGTATTTGAACTTCAGATTCTACTCTTTCCAATTCGTTTATTAACTCCTCAGTGGTCTTAATTACATCCAATCCTTTCTGTCGGCATAAGGCACCTGTTATCATACGGCTTTGCTTAGGTAATTGTTAATGGACTAATTCCGAATCTTTTGTTAACCTTAGTCAAAATTTCATTCTTGAAGACTCAACGTATAGTTTCCCTGAATAGCTGAAGATGTTATCAATAAATACAATTCATTTATCTGAGTACTCCTTATACAACATGTTCCTTAATTCCTTATAGACAACTGATACACTTGTTATTTCACATAATATCGCCGGAGCTTGTAATACTCATAACTCACTTTGATCGTAATCTCTGATATGTTCTCAGGTCGGATCTTAAGTTAATCCCTGAAACGTAACATACTTCTTAAATTAGGTCTCGTAAATAATTAATTCTTTATAGGGGTCACTCATTCTTATTTGTTATTTTGTCCAACTCCCGATAGTCAGTACATAATCTCATAATTTCATTCCTTTTCTCCATCAATATTACTGGTACACTTTCCGATTCGCTTCTTGTAAAACCATTCTTTGGTTTGCCTTATTCACTAGGCCTTCGATATTTCGCCTAAATTCTTGACATGTCCGATACTTCCTAATCCATTTTGAGATTTCCTTCTTATACTTGGTTATCACTATATTATTCATATATCTTGGCATTTCTTCTTTATCTCGTGTATTCCTGGTAGAATCTTATTTCTTAATTCTTTTACCTGTAGCATCTAAGTGCTGCAAGAAAACCTGAGGATATCGTGCTCGTTCTCCTAGGCGCATAAATTTCCTTTTATTAACTGCTAACATCATAATCCATTATCTTCTCTTGACATCTCCTTATCTTTTCTTAACAATTCCAACTGAAAGGTCATGCTACCCATCTTTGCTTCCTTTAGATTATATATCTGACTTCCAACTCCAACATCTAAAATTCCATAGATAATTCTTCCGGTACAATTTCTATGTTTGTTTTCTCCTTTTTGTTTATCGCCTGCCTCTACATTTGCCTTTCCTCGTGAGTACATACTTCAAACTTTTATGGTCGGTATAGATCTTACACATTTCTCCATACATATCATATTTCCCAATCTTTCAAAACAAATATTACTACTGTTAGTCCCAATTATGAGTAGGATACTTCTGTTCATAGGGTTTCGGTTGTCTGGGTGCATATACAATAACTTTATTGTGCTGCATCAACACACATCCTATTTCCTAATGAAAAGCATCACTATAAACTACCAAACCTTCTTGATACTTTTAAATTGATAAAATAGGTGTTGTAACCATTCTTTCATTTAACTTTGCAAAACTTTCCTTCACCCTTCTCCACTTCATAAAACTTCTTGCTTTTCTTGATTAGCTTCATCAAAGGTATTGTAGCTTTCAAGAAATCTTACGCAAATTTGCAGTATAACTGGTTCATGGTAAAACT
This sequence comes from Apium graveolens, assembly GCF_009905375.1. NCBI lineage: Eukaryota > Viridiplantae > Streptophyta > Magnoliopsida > Apiales > Apiaceae > Apium > Apium graveolens. The sequence continues at coordinate 151,307,615 of NC_133648.1, read as the reverse complement.
TCTTACTTTTGTTGGTGCTTTTAGCCTTTCTTTATTCATAGTAACTTTAATTTCTACTGGATCTCCTTTGGTCTCCTTCTCACTAATTATTTATGCTTTCTACCATCAAAACTTTCACCTTGTAAACTTTACATACAACTTATTTCTTCTTTGACTCCCCAATTGTCATTAAATGCTTCGCAAGGTCCGTTGACTTTAAGTAACATAATTACAACTCATCCGGATATTCCTTAAAGATTATGTCCATAGGTTCAATCTCCAATTGGTAACGCCCAAATCTTAAATTAATTTTAGAAAATACTTTGCTTCTTCTGTTTGATCAACAAATCAGTAGTTCGAGGTAACAGATACTTACTCTTGATAGTAAACTTGTTGAACTTTCTTTAGTCGACGCATAATCTCATACTTCCATTTTCTTATTAACAAATTAATACCGGTGCACCTCATGGGATCCACTGGGTTTAATCGCTTCTTCTTATAGCACTCTTGCATCTGCTTTTCTAACTCCCTTATTCTAATTGGTGCCATTTTATGTAAGACCTTGGTCACTGGCTTCGTCTCAGGTGCTAAGTCAATCACGAACTTCATTCCTCTACCTGGAGAAATATCGATAACTCATCTGGAAACATATCTTGAAACTCCTTAATTGCTATAGAATCTTCAAATTTTGTTTGCTTCTGTCTTTTATTTATCTCATAATCACCATAATGCTCATATCTTAATCACCGTAATCATTATTAACAAACTCTTTACCTTCTTTCATCTTCTGAACCTCATCACCTTCTCATTTGGCGTCCTCAGAATTATCTTTTCATCACGACGGTCTGTCTGGACATCATGCTTTAAAAGTTAATCCATTCCCTAGAATAATGTCAAATCCTCTTATCTTCCATGGTATCAATTATTCACAACTTATTGCTAGAAATCTCAATTCCACTATTTGTACTCACTTATTTAACAACTACACGTTCTTGACTTGCTAGTCCTTTAATCACAATCTTGTCAATTCAACAGGTTAATTTATCTTATCAACAAAATCTTGAGAGATAAATAATTAAGTTTCTCTCACATATTTTAATACTTTAACACATAAGGTATTCACCATAATCATCCATGTCATCATGTCTGTAATCTGAACAACATATTTCACAGGAGAATCGCATATTCTCGTTCTCGAAGACGTATTCCTTATTGGAGTAGATTCCCTTGGTCCTTAGTGCATTCTTGACTGGGTTAGTGATTTGCAATTCTTGCTATATGACCTTGTTTTCTTTCTATGCGTGAGAGGTAGATGGAACTTTGCCCGCTTGGTCCATAATACATTGATTTCTGTTTGAAGCACTCTTGTAAGGAATGACAGTATAACGAAACAACTAGAAGGGTTCACAATTCAACAAAAATTAGAGTTGAAAAGAAAGAAGAAATAAGGGTTTGAATATGAATGATACAACCACATTGGTACTTAAGATGGCCAGTCTTTCGTTCCATATGGCATTCAGCACATGACTAGGTGGCGTCCCACTGACTCTTTGTCACTCCGACAAAGCGTCTCACCATAATACTGTTTGTCCCAATCAGAAAGCAAAACTTGAGGGAAATAATTAGATTTGAAAGGAATGCAGTATCCTCCTTATTGATATCATCATAAAGAATTTATTAAGAAAAGAGGTTCATACATTTTTTTAGGAATTAAAAAGGAATATACACTGTAAGACTGAAGACAAGAACAATACTGTTGGTCACCATCCACATTTCACTTGTATTCATTTTTCGAGCTTGTTCGATCATATCCCCATTGTGTCATATAACAACTTTAGAAAGTACACTGAAATGCCTTCGCAAATTAAGCATTATAGTAGATTCTTACTTGTTAAGTCTTGCATCTTTAACATCGCACATGCATGTATAATACTTTAACAATTCAATTATATTGGCGTTCTTAACTGATAACTTCGGGCTTTCTCTTTTAATTTAGAATAACCACGAACCATTCGACATAACGATCCTTTTGTTAATAATATTCCTCTTTTACAAAGGTCTGAAAATCTTTCCAATCTTCTTCGATCACGCTCCGGCTTCTGTTAAATCAATGAATTCTGATAGTCCTAGTAATTGAATGTATAGTTACTCTGTACGCTGATTTTGTTGTAAATTTTATCAAATAATATGTGCATTTTATTGTTAGGAACAATCAACTCCTTCATAATCGCGGGTTACTTTATTCTTTGAATTAACAATACTAAGTTTGAAACAAATACCCTTCCAGGTAATCCGGGTTTTCTAACAAACAAGAAACTCAAGTAGTAACCTAACAACCAGTGTAACACCCCCAAATCCAGGGTCGGGGATCCGGGTTGTCACGAGTTCCATTTCCCTTAATAACACCCAATCTTAATAAACAATCAACTACTCTGTACTATGACTCTACAATAAACACACACACCACAAGTTATAGTCTAAGAGATGAATATCCAAAAATAACACGAGTCATTTTCTTCCACAATTATATGCCATTACACCTTAAAAGGGTTTCTGAATAAATTTACATTTCTTTGCCATTATTACAATTGATAAAGATACATAATTTTGGCACATCAAAAGTTGAAAGCCTAGCCTATTGGTAGTTCCTACCTCAGCTACAGCGACATCAACGCCTATAGGAAACTGCGGAACGTTTCCTATCCGCTCACGAATTGGGAGCTTGGTCCTTTTCATCTTGTCTATCTGATGTTGTGTGATGAAAGAAGAAAGCAAGGGTGAGCAACAAGCCCACCGAAATAATATGTATAATAATTAACAATATATGAGCATTCTCATAGTACTCATGAAAGTCTTGGTCAAGAAGAAATGAACCAAGCTGATATCTTAACGCGACCAAGTCACAAAATATTCAGTATATATATACATATATTTTTCACAATCTTTGAAATCCTCTGACATGTATAATATACACAGTGTTCCAGTTTATAACTGTATAAAAAATATCGTTGCAAGGTGATCTCATATATCTAACCTTGTCTCAACGTTTTTCTGAAAATCTTTGACATGCACAAGATAATCATTTACTAGATATAAGTTTAAAAGATGAAGTTACAAGATACTTCAATATACTTATATCTTTTCCGACTACTACTTGAACTACCACCGTTCAATGTATAAATAGTTCATCCCATAGATTAAGCTACGAGACAAAACTTGTATAGAATCAATCTTTAAAATATCGTCAAAATAAAATGAAGTTACGAGATACTTCATTTGATGCAAACATCATTTTGAAAACTTGACCCTACCAACACTCAACAATTGCCCAACCGTAGCCTTTCTATCGAAGTGCTCTGGGTAGTGTTGCAGAAATATCCAATTGGATGATGAACTCATTAAGGGAGTTTACCGCGCCAGGAAGACCACTTACGATGATCAGTCGTAGTAGTGCAACCCCACCATTTTCTACATGTAGAGGAGAACCTGTCGGATTTACTTGTCAACCGAACACTGGACTCCTAAGGAATGTACCGTCTTGCGGAACTTCCAGGCCATTCGGGCCAATATAATAAGGCTGGGCCGGCGCCACTCGACCACTTACGCCACTCCTAGTTCAGATGAAATCCATGAATCTGAAACGTAAAGCTCGTCCCCCTTTCCCCAAGTAGAACTTGTTGATACGGCTCCACCACGAAGTCGTATCTAGTTGGAAAGGAAAACTCACCGATATTTCCCAGGCGATGCCTGTTAATGGATTAACTTGTTCCAAGAATTTTACTTCCCAAGTATTGGGTAAGTAATCAAAAACTCTTTTATCAAAATAGCAACCTCGTTGCGAATATAAAACACACCACAGAGCCGGATCCCTCAGGTTTTGAGCGAATATTTAAATCCCCTTTGAAAGGAAGATCTTAAATATAAAATGAGTTTTGGGATCCTCTCTAACTTTTAAAATCATTTTGAAGAATCGCAAAACATTTTTAGGAATGTTTGGAGTGATGCTGATTTACTAAAATAAATCAGTCCCGATATATTAGGAAATCTCTGAATATTATTATTTAAATAATATCCTCATAAAGAATAATCTTTATAAAAATAATTGAAGTAGAAGTTTTAAAACTTATACTTGCAATGAATATTAAATAACCAAAGATATACTTATACGAAAGTAGTATCTTTATTTGAATAATCAAAAGTGAGTTTGATTATCGACACATTATTCCTTAATAAAATAAAGAATAATAATTAGTAAATAATCGGAGTCATAAGTCCTCGAATGAATATTCGAATAATAATATTCATTAATAAAATAAACGGAATCATAAGCCCTCGAATGAATATTCAAAATAATATTCAATAATAAAATAAACGGGGTCATAAGCCCTCGAATGAATATTCAAAATAATATTCAATAATAAAATAAACGGGGTCACAAGCCCTCGAATGAATATTCAAAATAATATTCATTAATAAAATAAGGTTATCGAATAAACCTTATTTGATTCATAGTTTTGAAAACTATTCATATATATATATATATAAATAAATATATATATATATATATATTATACTCGGGAGCATCGACTCCCGGTTTTAGAAAAAAGTTCACCTTTGGGTCCTCTATACTAAGGGTATATGCAAATTACCGCTTATCTCTAGCATAGGTATTATCAACTAAATCAACAGATATATGTATCAAGAATACGAAACAGGCATGCATATATACCATATCACATGCTATAATATATCGCAAGAATTTGCTAATTAACCATCATGCATCTGTCACAAGATAATGCATATACATATGTATACATCACAACAACAGTATAACGGATAGAAAACTTGCCTGAGTGCTCCCGGATAGACTTAAGCTTAGAGTGGATCCGATAAACTATGAACACCAACATAAGTCGGAATTAAACCCCGGTCGCTTAAGAAACTAGACTTTAACCATTTAGAGTCCTAACGTTCGCTTTTGCGCTTAATGATTCACTTAAGTCGCTCTAGTACCCTCGGCTCCACCATTTTTAATAAATTAACCATTAAGGGTTTTAAGGCGATTCTTTCGCGAGTACCTTACCAACTGCCTAATCCACTTTACATAAATGTTTCATACCCCAATTAGTCATTTAAGGTCCTTAACCAAGGTTTCAAAGTAAGGCGAGGGGTAATGGTTCGGTCGCGAAATGCCGTTACTTAAAACGGTCGTTTCTCCTAAACCGTACATCGGATTCAAGCGTACCACATATCAAAACGAAGCTCGTAACATGAACTATCTAAAAATGGAAATGGTAAAAACCTAATAGTGAGTTCAAGGGTTCTGATGTTAAGAAAAAAAACAGTCTACGGTAAATCGGGCATTACGACGGCTATGTTTACGCGATTTCCCAAAATTTTACCAAACCAATTCAACACCAAACCATCACCAATCAATCCCAATACAACCATATGACAATATCACTCATCAAACACTTTAAACCATTTAAACCAAGCCCAAATCATACCATGAATCATCAAGAACAACTAGTGCTACTCTTAACTCCCAAAATCAACAAAAACACTTAACTAAGATCTCAACATGACAAAACAACTACTATACTTAATCTATCATTCCATCATCATAATCATTTTATACCAAACAACTTAATACTAAGATAATTTAGAGTTATACCTTCCTTGAAGCTTTTAATCAATGAAAGATCATTGGAATGCCCATGGAAGCCTTGATCTATGCTTAAGCTACCTTGAACTTTCATAAAAATCAAGAAAACCAAAGTTATTTCTTGAAGGTTACTATTCACCATCTTCTTCCTTGATTTATTGGAAGAGATTGTGAAGGAATTAGAAGCTTAAACTTATAGGATATCCATATCTATGTACAAGGAACCTTAGATAATTACCTCACTAATTAACAAGGCTTGGATCTTGAATTTTGGAATTTTCTTCTTTGAAAAAGAAGAAAAGCTGAGAGCTCTTCTTGAAAATGGAAGTGTTTTGTGTTTTTTGATTTGTTTGCTTGGTTGCTTGCTTTTGTTTTTGATTAATTACCTTTTTACCCATGAAAAATTGTGTGGTTATTAATCAACCACACCTCCTTCCCTTATGTCATGCTTAGGTCATCATGTGATGTCACCTTGTTACACTTGTCTTCCTCTTGTTGGTGTGATGACATCATCATCCACTAACCCCTTGATTAACTCCTAATTACTTGGCTAATGACCGCTGATCTGTTATGCGGTTCGCTTAACTTTCGTTTTCGTTTATCGTTTGAGGGATCATACCCGGGATCTTATTACTTAGGTTTCTTTCACCTTTCTCAATACATTATATTCCTTTCATGATCCTCTCTTATAATCCTTGAATTTAAATCCTTTTTATTCTGTTACCTTATACTCAATTATTTCTGTATCTGGTAGATTTTCGGGAAAAATCAAAGTGTTCGGATTTGGATTCTGACGATCTTTACATACACTTATATACCACATAGAGTACAAATAATATCCCAGAAGATCAATAAAAAAACCCCTACATAGTGTGGCATGAAAAGTTTTCTTATTCAGCATAATTAGCAAAACACTATTCATAAGGGTTTCCAAAAATTTCAAAAAAAATTGGGGTTATTACAACCAGTGTTTAAAACTTATTTTATTCAAAAAGCTTTTTAAAATTTTATAAGGAAAAATCTTTTTCGAGAACTTGTTTGAGAATTTTGAAAATCACAAACCTGGTTGTCCTTACTATATGAGTTGGTTGTTGTCCTTTCTTCATATAACAAGGTACCGAATTAAATAAACGATCACATAAAGGTCCGTTCACTTCAATCTACCTTTTCTCCTTCATCGTGTCCATTTACCTTCCTTAATCGACGAAACTTCAGTTGTTGTTGCATGCTATCTTATTCGTAGCTTCACATCAAGCTTCCATACTGGTAATACTCCCGTTATCCACTATACAATCGTTAAGTGGAACAGACTATCCAATAGTCAACAAGTCGGCTAATGTCACATCATCTTATTAAAATATATATCACATCATCATAACACCATTATCTAATTCCAAGAGATCCCCAGATCCATAATCTTCTCTAACTCTCTATTTTCAACACTTATTTACTGTATTCCACAAGCTAGTCATGGGTGGCCTAATCACTAATAGCTTCTTGTAACCAGGTAACAGCTATCATCTGAAACACTTGAATCTTCTTTCCAAACTTCTTCTCACCTTTATTTGTATCTCAATACTCACCATTTACTGTGACTCCCGCATCCATCCTCATAGGTACAATTGCTTTATAGGACAAGTTTTAAACCGAAGGTATAGAACAGGGTGTAGGGTAAACTGAAGAGATACACTCACAGCCGAATGTCTAGTAAAACAAGAATAAACAGATGGAGGTTTTTAAATAGGTAATTTCGTATCAAGAGGTGGTAGAATAGTGAAGAATAACTTGAAGAGGTGTGACTGTTGTAACAAAAGGTAATACGATTAATACTGATGGGGGAACAAGGTGCAAACCAAATCCGAGAGAAGATGACGATCCTTGAACAGAAAGCTCCAAACGATAAGATGATATAGGGAAATCAGGATCTGCCATCGCTGTTGTCTGGAAATCACGTCGCAAGCTAAGAATCCCGAATCGCAACACGAACCGTGCCGGAGACCTACTATACAATCGCACTCAACCTTACAACGTCTTATCTTTCTATTTCATATTCCTAATCCTAACCCTCAACCCAATCCCGACATTCTAGGCTTGTTTCAATGACTTATAACCTGTAGCTCTGATACCAACATGTGGCGCCCTCCAAACCCAGGTCAGAAGTTTGGGGTCCACAACTATTTTAGCTTACAACTGATAATAAAATTATTCTTACAATCTTATTATCTCACTACCGCAATAAGCTCCTGCTAGCTTGATCCAACTCAATCTGGAATCCTAGCTCGTACATTGAACTGGGAAACCTCGTTATCAACCGTATCCTTCTTAACTGTAGAATACATAAAAAGATTCGCAAGAGTGAGCTAACTAGCTCAGCAAGTCACAATGACAATAATTGAGATTAATCAATGATCAAACGAGATGATTCAGTGGAATCAAGTTTATTGCTAAATAATCATTAGAATTGGACATTCATTTTAAGTTTTTAAAACCAAGGTTAGGCTGTTGATCAGTCACGCACTAACCCCGAGCAAAGCACACAGCACTGCTCTAATTACTGGATCCAAGGCACACATTGGCCTAATTTCACCATAGATATGGTCTGACCACGAATCTGGTCCACATATATTTATAAAAAAACTATCCAATTCTAAAGCAATTCAATATGATAAATAATATAATTCGATAAACAAGATCATAATCAATGATGGTTAAACACTTGAATAAAAACGTAAAGAAACTCATGGATATCTCAAGGGTATATCAAGGTATGTATAGGAAACGGTTTTCAGTCTGTAAAATGATCAGGTATTGGACGAATACTGATTTTTCAAGGTATAGTTCTTTGATGTTATATAGAATGGCTGGAGTATAAAAGTTTTTTTTTGTGTTTTCAAAAATTTTTGCTCCAGTGTTTGGTGTTTGGTAGTTATACATTTGGGGAGGGGTATCATATTTGTGTGATTTGGTATCTGAAGATCAACAAGGGATGGTTTACAAAGAACAAGGCTTACGGCTCCAGATCAAGAAAAATTAGGGTTCAAGGGTAAATAGTTTAAAGCACTTGCAATATAAACAAGAGTTATTTTGAATAAGAGCGACATGTTATGAAACAGTTTGAAAATAATTGCGATATATCTTGAAGAAAAGTTCGGAAGTACTTGCCTTACAGGGCTTTATAACTATTACTGATCAAATCTGAGTCGACCCTGTTGCTCAGGCTTTAACGTCCAACCACTAGATCCCATTGGATTCGACTTCGACACTCAGGTTTTTCTGTTGAAACTCTACTGAGCTCGTTGACTGATTGCTAGGTTATCTTTAGTCCATCATCCACTTTCAGTGTTCCCGACTATAACCTACAGGGTCGAAATACCCTACGTTAGACGTCTAGGTATGCTTGACATATCCTCTATACTAATTCTTACCCAACGATATTCAAACCCGACTCGTAATTATTCATATTAGAGTAACATAGACAACAATTAGAGTTCACATTCTCGGAATCGATCCAGTGTTCGTTTTCAGAAAATACGTATACTCGTCATTTTACGACATTAGGGTTAATGCATTTTGGACAAAACATACAACACAACATACAATCAGGTTCTATATAAAACATACGTATATGTATTTACTTATACTCGCTCGACGTCTCGATAATCCTCGGATACGCTCCCGTATTTCCGTAGTTCGATTTTTCGGAAATCGGACAGCGTCCCCTTTGTTTATCGGACTACCCGTCGAAACATCCATCGACATCAATTCAATAACGACAATCCAATTCACACCACAATCCCAATCATCAGTTCAACCCAACAATCAATCCAATCACAATTCGTCAACTAAATTATGTACTCGACTTAATGTAAAATCAAATTCTCATTTTCAAAGATAATTTCATAAATTAATTTATTTATTTTAAAATATTAGGACTCAGAATAAACATCATAGTCCACCGTCGGCTCGCCGAAGCTCATCGCCGACGGCGGCGAAATTTTGTGGGTGCCCGATTAAATCCCGGGTTTCCAACGCAATAATTCCACCGATTATTATTATTTCCCGCTCGGAATTATTTCTATCACGAATATTATTCAAATGTATCCTGTAGAAAATAAAAGCTTAATCAGCACAATAAGGTAACTGTTCGAGTATAACACAACCACAGGCAGCAAGTTTCCAGCCATCACAATTGAAAAATTTACACCCTCAGACACACGCGCTGCCGCGCACTCACACACACAAACACACCCACACACACTTAAACACACACACCACATATACACACACGGATACATTTATATCTATACATATAATCTGAAAACAGGGACGGAAATTGAGAGGGGCCGCCCGAAACGGCCGGCTGAAATTACTGGAAGTTCAAGGCGAAGCAACAGGGACAAGAATCGGAAGGCTAGCAATTACCGGAAGTAACCAGACAGCCGGAGGAGAAACGAGAACACGAACTCGCGAATAGAGAGATGGAAAGGGAGGTTAACAGAAAGAAGAAGAAAAAGAAAAAGGCGAGAGAGAAGATGAAATCGCAGGGAACAAAAATGAGAGAGAAAGAGAGAGCTGAGGAAATAAGATTAAGTTGGGTGTTTATATTTCTGATTTATGTGCTCATAACACGTGTCCAAACATTTGACACGTAGCCCTCCCCCTAATAGCTAGTCGTTTGTATCAATTTTTACCCTTTAACGGTATAATATAACGAATAAATATTAATCGAAACAAGCCCGAAATAATCTTAAAATTTTACAATTGACCCGAAGCTAATAAAATAAAATTTTCATAATTTTTAAAGCATTTCCGAAATGTAACTTTTACCCGTATTTTACAATTAACGAATCGAGCTGCACTTAAAACAAATTCAGAAATTCACGAAAATAGTCTTAAAATGTTAGAAATATCCCGAAGTAAATAAAAACATAAATTTTGAAATTTTAAAATAATTTTTAAAACGCAATTTATACCCGCTTTTCAACAATTAACGAAACCACGCGCGGATGAAATTAATCCCGAAAATTTTCAAAATAATTTTAAAATTCTCGGAATATTCCAAACTTAGATAAATATGAGTTTCAAAATTTTTGAAGAATTCTAGAATTAAATACAGATTTTACATTTAAATGTAATCAGAAAATCATACAGGGTTAAATAATTGATAAAATATTGATTTCTAAATTTTGTAAAATCCCAAAAATAATTATTGAAATTATAAAGTCATAAAACTAATTTTAGAGATAATCCAAATATTTACGGATTTAAAACTGTAATAAAATCACCTTTAAAAGTAAAACTGAACAATATAACTCAATCTTTATCTACACATTCCAATCCTTTACACCCATAAATCACAGACAAATAGTTTATTTCAACATACTGCTGCCAAAACCAAGACACATATTTTATTTAATTAATATTCCACAACTACATATTTAAATAATTCGAAAATACACGACTCGTTATATAAATGAATTTCCAGACGTATTTCCAGATGAGTTACCCTTACTTCCTCCAGATAGAGAAATTTAGTTTGCGATCGACTTAGCACCTGGAATGGAACCAGTATCTAAGGCCCCGTACAAAATGGGGCCAGTTGAAATGAAGGAACTAGCAAAGCAATTGCAAAAGTTATTGGAGAAATGAGTGTTAGGCCCCGTGTATCCCCATGGGATGCCCCGGTACTATTTGTTAAGAAGAAGAAAGGAAGCATGAGATTATGCATCGACTATCAAGAACTCAATAAGCTTACGATTAAGAACAAGTATCCATTACCTCGAATCGACGATTTGTTTGATCAGCTGAAAGGAGCCAAGTATTTCTTTAAGATTGATCTGAGATCCAGATATCACCAATTGAAGATCAAACTTGAAGATATACCAAAGACAACTTTCAGAACAAGGTACGATCATTATGAATTCTTAGTAATGTCTTTTGGATTACCCATTGCCCCAGCAACATTTATGGACTTGATGAACATAATTTTCAAGGAATATTTGGACAAGTTTGTAATTGTGTTTATCGATGATATTTTGATCTACTTGAAATCAACGGAAGATCATGCGGAGCATCTAAGGATATCTTTAGAAATTTTGAGAAAAGAGAAATTGTATGCCAAATTTTCAAAGTGTGAGTTTTGGTTACAAGAAGTTCAATTCTTAGGACACATATTTAGTAATGAAGGGATCAAAGTGGGCCCCGTAAAGATTGAAGCTATTATGAATTGGGAAAGGACAAAACATCAACAAAAGTGAGAAGTTTCTTGGGATTAGCAGGATATTATCAAAGATTTGTTCAAGATTTCTCGAAGATTGCGACACCTTTGACGAAGCTTACCAGGAAAAATGAGAAGTTTATATGGAACGAGAAGTGTGAAGATAGTTTCCAGGAATTGAAGAAGAGATTGATCACGACACCTGTTTTGTCACTTCCAGATGTTCATGGAAATTTTGTAATCTATAGTGATGCTTCTCATATGGGATTAGGTTATGTTTTGATGCAGCATGATAAAGTTATTGCATATGCGTCTAGACAACTAAAACCTCATGAGCAGAAGTATCCTACTCATGAATTGGGACTAGCAGCAATACTATACGCTTAGAAGATCCTGGAGACATTATCTATATGGAGAAAGATTCGAGATTTATATGGACCATAAGAGTTTGAAGTACATATTCACATAAAATGAACTTAATATGAGACAGAGAAGATGGTTAGAGCTGATCAAGGACTATGATTGCACGATTAACTATCACCCAGGAAAAGCAAATGTAGTGGCAGATGCGTTAAGCAGAAAAGAAAGATTGAACGTGTTAACAGTACCAGAGGAATTATATAAGGAATCTCATAAGTTGGAATTGGAAATCAGAATTTGCAAGCCCAATGAAGCAAAGATGTATAGTATGACTTTTCATCCAAAATTGTTAGAGAAGATAAAGAAATGTCAAGAAGAAGTAGTAGACCAGGATATCAATCGTTTGGTAAGAGAAGAGTTATGCACTCAAAAAGATGATCAAGGAATTCTCATATTTTCTTCCAGAATTTGGATTCCACTAGTGGCAGAGTTGAAGAATGAACTTCTACAGGAAGCTCACAACTCAAAGTACTCAATCCACCCAGGAAGTACCAAAATGTACAGAGATTTAAATGAGAATTATTGGTGGCTAGACATGAAAAGAGAAATTACGAAATGGATTAGCAAATGCTATACGTGTCAAAGAGTTAAGGCATAACATCAGAGACCAAGGATATTATTACAACCGTTAGAGATTCCAGAGTGGAAGTGGGAGCATATTGCTATAGATTTTATAGTTGGATTACCAAGGACAAAAGCAAACCATGATGCCATTTGGGTTATAGTGGACAGACTAACTAAGTCAGTTCATTTCTTACCTATTAATGAAAGATTTTCATTGGACAAGTTGGTTCACATGTATTTGAATGAAATAGTAGTTCGTCATGGAGTCCCTGTGTCTACTGTATCAGATCGAGATAAATGATTCAATTCAAGATTTTGGAGAAGGTTTCAAGAATGTTTGGGAACCAAGTTGAAAAATGATTACAGCTTATCATCCACAGACTGACAGCCAAAGCGAGAGAACAATCCAAATAATTGAGGATATGACGTGTTTGTGCCATTGATTTCAAAGGAAATTGGGACAAGCATTTGCCCTTAGTGGAATCTGCTTACAATAACAGTTACCACGCCAGCATCGGAATGCCTCCCTACAAAGCTCTTTATGGACGCAAATGTCGATCACCGGTATATTGGGATGAAGTTGGAGAACGTAAGATACTTGGACCGGAGTTGGTGCAAAAGACAAAAGAAGTTGTCGATGTTATTCAGAAAAAGGTTAATTATAGCACAAGATCGTCAAAGGAAATATGCAGATCAATCCAGGAAGGATATGGAATTCAAAGAAGGAGATCTAGTATTACTGAAAGTTTCACTGTAGAAAGGATTGTTAAGATTCGAAAAGAAAGGAAAGCTGAGTCCTAGATACGTTGGACCTTTTGAAATTTTAAAACATGTCAGTAAGGTAGCTTACGAATTGGCATTACCTCCGCACATGGAACACATTCATAATGTATTTCACGTATCGATGCTTAAGAAGTATAATCCAGACTCTAGGCATGTAATTGGATATGAAGCGATAGAACTTCAGGCAGATTTATTGTATGTAGAGAATCCAATAGAGATTCTAGAAAAGAAAGAGAATATATTAAGGATTAAAAATGTAAATTTAGTAAGAGTACTGTGGAGAAACCCAAGGGTTCAAGAATCAACATGGGAGTTAGAAAACGATATGCGAGAAAAGTACCCTCAATTGTTTACTTAAGAGATTCTGAGGACAGAATCCTTTTAAGGGGGGAGGATGTAATATCTGAGATATAGCGTTTAATTATTTTTATCAATAAATAATTATTATGTGCTTATTATTTGAATTTTTGGTGAATTGTATAATGTTTGGCTTTGATATTTAGCTGTTTATATGTGATAAAATGTGAGCATTTTAATTTTAATATGTCCAGAATAAATTATAGATAATTTTGGTATTTTTCTGGTAATTTTTGGATTGTTATTAGATTTATAAATGATTAATAGATTTAATAATTATTTTCTGAGTAATTATTAAACTCTTTTATAAAAACGAGAATCGTCCAACTTCAACCGTTTTTGCGTTTTTACAACCCGAAACTCTTCGTAAAACTCCTTCCTAACTTAATCTGATTATTCTGAACATTTTTCGTGTTTTGACTTTTTCAATTTGGAGTACGGTTTGACCCGTACGAGTCCCGACGTAAAATTTTCGATATGATAGTCATTTCGATAGTTCAATAAAACCCGTATTCTCGAGAGAGGGATATTTTTACATTATTTTCTCGTAAGGTGTTTTATAAGAAGTCCGGTCTTAATAATTATCCAAAATGGGTATCAAATTGGATCATTTATATAGTTACTTAGCGGCTAAGTAATCTATTTTCGGATCAAATACGATCCAACGGGTATTAATATTTCATAAGTATAAATAGCCTTTTTCTTATTTTATTTTATTCGTATACTCATAAACAAATAGTTAAAACATATAATTTACAGAGAAAACTCGAACATTCATCGCGTTCTTCAGAATCAAACATAAAAACGAAGGTGTTACCGAAATCGAAATCAAGCGTGCAAATAACCGAATCGAAGCTCTCGAAAAGTACTTTCAGAATCAACCATCAATTTCAGTGCAGAAATCAAGGGTAATTTCTTATTTAATTATATTAATTTGAATTAAATTATGATTAATATATGATTTTTTTATTTTGATGTTGTTTGTATGATTTGATGATTGTATCTTGTAAATAATTTTGTCCTCATCATTTTGGTATATTATATGTTGAATTTGGAGTTCAAAAACATGTAGAAAATTGGGTTTAATTCTCAAATTATTGAAATTAGGGTTTATACAGTATGAATGTTCTTAATTGAATTTTAGGCATTTTTTATTCAAAGGTTATTAGCTTAAATTGATTACACCAACTTGTAGATCGTTGAAAACGAATCGAATGATGTATATATAATGATCGAACGATAACCGGAAAGGCCTCGCCGAAAAATCGGCCTTGGCGGCGGCGTACTTTTTTCGGTCAATTTTTCGATCGATTTATTTATTGGTTGGACAAATCATTGGCATGAATAAGTTCCCGGGAGCAAGGAGAACCTTTCCTGTTGTTTTGATGCATTTCTGGGTGGTTTAACAGTTACCAGAAAAGCTCCAGTCGCCGTTAATGGCGACTGGCCAGTGGGCAGTCGAAAGAAAAGACAACCGGGGGATTACAGTTTAGCCCCCGGTCGTTTTCAAAGTTGTAAGTTCAGTATTTTAATTTTAAAAACTTGCAAAACTTGGATTTCTGTTTTTCAAATTTGAAAATATTATATTTCTATTTTAATTATTTTCAAAAATGGTATTTCTTTTTATAGTTATTTTCAGAAATTGTTTTTACATATTTAAAAATTCAAAATCAATATTTCTAATTCTGAAAATTATTTTAATTCGAAAATAAATATTAATTATTTAATTAATTAATTTTAGTTAATAATTAATTATTTAATTGATCAATTAATTTAAATATAAATTGATTTAATTAGTTATTAATTAATTTTAATTGATAATTTAATTATATTTAATTATTTCTTTTTATTTAAAAATTCTAAAAAATAGTTTTGAGATTTAAAATATTATTTTAAATTATTTTCAAGGCTCGATAATTATTAATAAATGATTTTAAAGTCAGAGTCGGGTGTTTGAACCTTGTTATTTAATTATAAAATGATTTGTTGACCCGTTTTAATTCTGAAAAATGTTTAAAAATTCGTATTAAATACCCGAAAAATAATGTTTACCCTGAATCTTCTTTGGAAAATTATTTGATCGAATATCTTAAGTGATATGTGCTATACGTGATCCGATTGATGTATAGTATGCCTGTATGTGCATTGTTTGACGGGTTTTGCTATAACTATCAATCCATATGTCATATTTGGGGAAATGAAAGGTAGATAGAAGCTTGTAATGAAAAGAACGAGATGAGAATGAGTATTGATAAATACATGTGATGTCTATCAGAGGGAGCGAGTTGTAGAAAGGGAAAGCAAGTGGTCAGTGAGTGAGAATCAGTAGACGAGTACAAGTAAAGTGAAAACAAATTGAAATAAGGCAAGTATTCTCAAACCTTCTTGTGATACAAGTGTTTCTGTTCTTCCTTGTTATGTTGTAAATATTCCAAATAGTTCTTGTTATATATTGCAAGTACTTTGAAGTACTTAACCCTAGACCCTGATTCTTGTTATTGATCTTGAGTTGTAAGCCTTATTCTTTGTAAACCATTGATTGTTAAATTCTCGGATACGAACCACACAAATACGATACTACTCTACAAATACATATATACTATATACAGATCCCTGATATGGAATTTCTTATCATATGAACCTTCATACATGGTACAACAAAAGACCAATCCTTGTAACCACTAAATCTTTGGTCTTCTACTTTCTGATTCTTTCCCTGGATGAAAGCCAATCTTCATGTTTACCTTGTTATACCTTCATGTTATTATGAATCACCCTATGCTCCGAGATAAATATTGGTTATGATTCAGCTTATTGATTTACACTGTTTATCATGTTATTATTATAGAATTGGATTATTTTTAAATATGACCAGATTCGTGGTCGAACTAGTTTCGTGGTCATGATAGGCCAATGTGTGCCTTTGATCCAGTATGAAGAGCAAAGTTGTGAGCCTTGCTCGGGGTTAGTGCGTGACTGATCAGCAGCCTAACCTTGGTTTTTAAAATGAAAGTGAATATCCAATTCTAATTATTGTTTATCAGGAAACTAAATTCCTTATATCATTTCCATTGATCATTGTTTAATATCAGTGTTGTCACTATGACTTGCTGAGCTAGTTAGCTCACTCTTACAAATATGTCTATGTTCTTTTCCAGTTAAAAAGGAAATTGGTGGTAGCGAGGATCCCTAGACAAGTGTGTGAGCTAGGTTACCAGGTTGAAATGAAATAAGATAGCAGAAAATATTTATCGTAGTTTTTTTTGAAAGTTGTAAGACTATTGTATTTTCGGTTGTAAGATAAATAAATTGGGATTTGGTACGTTTGTAATATAAATAAGGTTGTGGCTTGTGGGCATACTTTAAACTGTTGCGATCCGTGGTTATGGTAAGTAGGGTCACTATATATATTATTTTTATAAACAGGTTTATATATGGTGTGTGTGTGTTGTGGACCCCAAACTTCTGACCCGGGTTTGGAGGGCGCCACAAGGGATTCAGCTTCATTTTCATTAGACACTCTAAGCTTATATACTTGTCATCATCAAAAGTCACATTTGTGCTTTCCATAATTTTCTTTTGTTCAAACACATAAACTCTGTAGGCAGTTCTCTTCAATGAATATCCCATAAAAATTGTTTCAAAAACCTTGGAGTCAAATTCTCCCACATATTCAGAGTTTTCATTTAGAACATAACACTTGCTTCCAAACACATGTAGATGCTTCACAGTAGGCTTCCTTTTTGATAAGATTGAGTAGGTTGATTTTCCAAGATTTTGTTGATGAAATATCTGTTTTCAGTGTTGCATGCAATACTGACAACTTCTTCCCAAAAACTTGTTGGCAATTTGGCATCTTACAGCATTGTTCTAGCAGCCTCTACCAGAGTTCTATTCTTTCTCTGAACTACCCCATTTTGCTGAGGTGTCCTTGTAGTTGAGAACTCTTGAACAATACCCTTATCTTTGCAGAATTCGGATAAGATTGCATTTCTGAATTTTGTGAAATTGTCACTCCTCAATGTTTTCACACAATTCTGATCTTCAGCCTGTTTGTCATTTTTCTTGATGTGTACAATAATGATGTGTGGAGTTTCATCCTTATAATGCATAAACTCTACCCGTGTGTACCTTGAGTAGTCATCCACAATCACAAGTGCATATATCCTCCTTGAATTGATAAGGTATTAACTGGTCCAAACATGGTCATGTGAATAAGTTGTAAAGATACACTTATAGAATTCACAGTTTTTTTTGTGACTAGACCTTTTCATTTTGCCTATTTGACAAGCCTCACAAACTTCATCTTAAGCAAACTCCAGATTTGGCATGTCTCTCAATAACTCCTTTTTAACCAAGGTATTGATTGCTTTGTAATTCAGGTGAGAGAGGTTCTTGTGCCACAACTTGCTTTGCTTAATAGATACCTTGGTGTAGGAGCAACATATTCCATCCTTATTTGCTGAGTATAAATCTGCAACAAACAAGCTTCCTTTTCTTCCTCCTTTCAGAGCAACTTCATCAGTCTTTTTGTTGATTATTGAGCATTCTCCTTTATCAAATGAAACCTTGAATCCTCTATCTGTGAATTGACTGACATTCAGGAGATTCACCTCAAGACCAGCTATAAGTGCTACATCTTCAGTGATAATATTTCCAGAAACTAACTTGCCATATCCCATTGTGAACCCTTTGCTGTTATCTCCAAAGTCACAAATGGGTCAGCCATCTCCACAAATTATGATAGCAGGGCTTTATCACCTTTCATATGCCTGGAGTATCCACTGTCTATGATCCATACAACCATCTTCTCTTTTCCCTGCACACAATGAGGATCAAGTGTGTTTAGCTACCCAATCATTGTTGGGTACTTTTTCTTGTTAACAGAATTTGCAGAAGTAGAATTTGATGATTCAAAAAAAATAGTGTTCAAATTTTTCTTTGCAGTTTCCTTATTGGATGTAAACTCAGTTTTTGCATCTTTGAGATTCATTCTCAATCTATAAGAGCTTGTCATTACTTTCAAGTTGCAAGGATTTAGACTCAAACAATACAATACATAATTTCGATTTAGACTATCATACAACTAAATCTTAGGGTTGACAAAATGACTTAGTCTTATTATTGTATAGGCATGTCTTGCACAACAGTGGCAGCTACTGATGAAGTGAGTAGGCTGTCAAAGATAGATGAGAAGTTTGAGATTTAAAAACAAGATTTAGAACTGCAGTTTGTTGAGCTTGAAACTGTCAAGCAAGAAAATGAATATTTGAAGAACAAGCTGAAGTGTGCTAGTAAAATTTAAGATGTGTTGAGGGAAAAACTACAGAAGAATGAAGTGAAATTGAAGTCATTCAGGAATGCATCTGAATTGGTTGGTCAGTACCATGAGAATAACAAACCATGTGCTAATATAGCTATTAGTTTGGACTATATATGATGCTTTGAACAACAACAAAAAAAGTAAAGGTGACAAAGGAAAAGCAATTGCAAATCTGGATGTCCTAGCTATGCTGAGAAAAGTTGATGCACCTTTGTTCAAGGAATATGAAGTCAATTTTACTGAAGAAGAGTTGTTGATCAAGCAAGAGCTTGCAGATGAAGACAATGAGAAGAAATGCACAGAAACAACTCCAACTCCTAAAACTGAAAAGAAGCCTATAGTAGATCAAGTTTCTGAGAAGCCAATCAAGGAAATCAAGACTGAGAGTGCAAGAAAGAAAAAGAAGAATATGAATGGGAAAATAGGAGTGAACAAGAGCAACAACTTTGCATTTATTGCAGATGCTCCCGGGAAGCAATGTCAAAAGTGTGGCTCTACAAGTCATCTAACTCACCTTTGTAAAAAGGCTGTTAGTGAGCCTAAAGTGGGATCATGAAAATACAATGAAGCAAAGGCTGAATACCCCTATTCTTTCTGTGACAAATTTGATTGTATTCCTTGCAACATGAAAGTATTGACAAGTTGTTATAGACTGAGAATGAATCTCAAAGATGCAAAAACCAAGTCTACATCAAAGAAGGAAACTGCAAAGGAAAATTTGAACACTATTTTTTATGAATCATTAAATTTTACTTCTGCACATTCTGTTAACAAGAAGAAAGTACCCAACACTGCTTGGATAGCTAAATACACTTAATCCTCATAATGAGCAGGGCAAAGAGAAGAAGGTCATATGGATCATAGACAGTGGATAGTCCAAGCATATGATAGGTGATAAAGCCCTTCTATCACAATTTGTGGAGATAGCTGACCCATTGGTGACTTTTGGAAGTAACAGGAAAGGGTCACAATGGGATATGGCAAGTTAGTTTCTGGAAATGTTGTCATTGAAGATGTAGCACTGGTAGCTGGACTTTAGGTGAATCTCCTAAGTGTCAGTCAATTCACAGGTAGAGGATTCAAGGTTTCATTTGATAAAAGGAGAATGCTCAATAATCAACAAAAAGACTGGTGAAGTTGCTCTGAAAGGAGCAAGAAAGGGAAGCTTGTTTGTTGCAGATTTATACTCGGCAAATAAGGATGGAATATGTTGCTTCTATACCAAGGCATCTATTGAGCAAAGCAAGTTGTGGCACAAGAAGCTCTCTCACCTGAATTACAAAGCAATCAATACCTTGGTTAAAAAGGAGTTAGTGAGAGACATGCGAAATATGGAGTTTGCTCAAGATGAAGTTTGTGAGACTTGTCAAAAAGGTAAAATGAAAAGGTCTAGTCACAAAAGCAAATCCGTGAATTCTATAAATGCACCTTTACAACTTATTCACATGACCATGTTTGGACCAGTTAATGTCTTATCAATTTCAAGGAAGAAATATGCACTTGTGATGGTGGATGACTACTCAAGGTACACATGGGTAGAGTTTATGCATTATAAGGATGAAACTCCACACATCATTATTGTACACATCAAGAAAATTGACAAATAGGCTGAAGATCATATTTGTGTGAAAACATTGAGGAGTGACAATGACACAAAATTCAGAAACACAATCTTAACAGATTTCTGCAAGGACAAGGGTATTGTTCAAGAATTCTCAGCTGCAAGGACAACTCAGCAAAATGGGGTCGTTGAGAGAAAGAATAGAACTCTAATAGAGACTGCTAGAACAATGGTGCAAGATGCCAAATTGCCAACAAGTTTTTGGGAAGAAGCTGTCAATATTGTATGCTACACTGAAAACAGATATCTCATCAACAAAAATCTTGGCAAATCACCCTACTCAATCTTATCAAAAAGGAATCCTACTGTGAAGCATCTGAATGTATTTGGAAGCAAGTGTTATGTTTAAAGTGACAACTCTGAATATATGGGAAAATTTGACTCTAAGATTATTGAAGCAATTTTTCTGGGATATTCATTGGAGAGAACTGCCTATATAGTTTATGTGCTTGAATAAAATAAAATTATAGAAAGCACAGATATGACTTTTGATGATGGCAAGTGTACAGGCTTAGAGGGCCTTGATGAAAATGAAGTTAAAGCCCTTAAGTTTGAAAAGCTCAACATTGATAGTGATTCTGAAGACAGAGCTGAAGTCAACACAAGCAACAAAATGAATGAAGAGTCAACTGAGCAAGTAAATCATGTGAATAGAAGCTCATCTCACACACCTGAATTTGATGTCACAAACTCAGGGGGAGAAAGAGGAGAAAGTTCTGCAAGTCATGCCAATGGTGAAGAAAATGCAGAAAACTCAAGTCAACAAACTCACACCAGAAAATGGGATAAGAGTCACACAAGAGAAGCAATTATTGGTGATCCAAATGCTGGAGTGAGGACTAGAAGTGCAACTGCTAATGAATGTCTACATGCATTCTTTGTTTCACAAATTGAGCCTAAAAACTGAGGAAGCTCTACTTGATCCTGACTAGATATATGTGTCAATCAATGCAACAAGAATTACAGAAGGGGGGGTTGAATGTAAATCTAGCTTCTTTTTCTAATTTTAAGAATTTCTTACTTAATATATATTTGTGTTTGATTTTGCATGAAGTGCGGAATGAAAGTAAAATGGAAATCAAAAAACAAAGCAATATAACACAGGGCTTTAAAACTTTCTGGTGGATTTGAACTTATCCACCAGTTATATATATGTATATATATAAAGATGAGAACTCTGTGATGCTTGAGTAGCACACAGCTACTTACAAGTGAACTTACAGACTTAGAGAGAAATGCTTAATATATACAACCTTTTATATTTCTCTGAAAATTATGCTTACGTGGTTAGTTTGTTCTATGAAAGGATATCTTCGATATATTATATATTTTTGTATTTGTACGATTAAACATAAAATTAAGAACACATAGATTCTCTCCATTAGGACATGAATTTAATTGATCCAAATCAAAGTCAAAAAGTCAAACTAGCAAAATCATGTCTTTTAAACAGATAAAAGAGATATTCCATTCTTGCAAAATATCAAAACTATATCTTTATAGAATATATCTCTAAGGCAATATGACCAAAGAAGAAATATCAAGATATGATATTTCTTATATCTGTGTTGCAACAGGAATATGCAACAAGCTCAAATAAGGAATATATCAGAAATATTCTTTAGAGATCTCGCGCTATATCAAAAATATTTAACTCTTTGCTCCAAAATATATCTTTACATATATCAAAAGAGTTTTTATTCAAAGTTTATTAATATCCAGTTCTGTAAATCATTTATGTATACTTATAGTAATTTTCTCCCGGTTCATAAAATCAGCATTTCTCGGAGAAAATTATTCAAAAATACTAAAACACATTTTCTATCATCCAAATATATTTTATATATTAGGAAATATATTTTAATTATTTATTCAAGTCAAAACTTTAGTCAAAATATCCATCTCCTTTATTTCAAGACCAATGATATTTTCACTCGGAAGAAAGGCTGACAGAACAGTTTTATTTTTAGATAAATTACTTCCACAAGCTAGAATGACTTGAAATTTGGTATGTATCATTTAAATGGTATTTTATAAGTATGGTAAAAAATTCATAGCATTCAAAGAATTTTCGTCCGGGCACAAAAATCGAGGCAGTTGGTCCCACAGTTGACCACGTTTGACCTAGTTACCATTGAATGAAGTTGACCAAAACTTACAGGAAATCATTTTATATTATTTAAGTATTTATAATATTTTTATGGTATTTATTTAGGAGTTTTTAAGGTGGTCATAATTAATGGTGTTTAATTCTTAATTAAGTGATTAAACAATGATTAAAAGGAAAAAAAAATATATATATATATATTAAAATATATCAGCTGAGATTTTGAACCCATAAAGTTTTTTGTCTCTTATGTCAAGTTACAAAGAAACACACTTTGCTTTCCATGTCATCAATCCAAGTGACATAAACCATCCACCATCCATTTTCCTCAAATCTCCATCATTCAATCCACCCAACTTCTCCTATAAATAAACCCCCACCCCAACCCATTTTCTACAAGCTAAAGAGCCAAAAACTTTATGGGATTTTTTCAAGAAGTGCTTCTCTTCATCTCTTTCAAATTCTATACACACACTTCTTCTCAAAAACCTTCTCTCTCTTCTATATATTTACATATATACAAGGTTTTTGGAACTCAATCTTAGCTTCACCCAACCAAGCTTTATCCCACCAAGTGAGCTCATCCACTACCACTTTCCGGCCTCCCGAAGAGCTTCCCAAGTTCGACCAAAGTGCCAAAATCTGGCCGAACCTCCGGCGAATTTTTCCGGTGAACTTTTCTGACCGTTCTTCAAAAATGGTAACTTTTAGCTTCTTATTTGAGTTCTTTTTATTTGAGCTTTGTACTTAATTTCTCTACTTCATCTTAATCTCTAATACAAGATCTCTTATAAACAAAGTTCTCAAGAGAACTAAGATTCGAACTCAGAATTCGAATAAGCACTTGACCTTCACATAAATCATCTCAAGAAGAAGATTTATAAACAAAAGTACTTCATCTCCAAAAGGGAGATTATATTTGACCCAAGTTCACGAGTTAGCCAATTATTTTTATTATTGGACCTTGGCTAACAATTATTTGTGCACATAAAATATTACGAATAAAAGTTATATCCCTTCTAACATCTCTAGTGTTCCGGGGGATTATAACTCGATCCATAAATACTTCGTAATTTGTCAAATATCAAAACGGATTAAGTTTACAAGTTATCCAATTACTTGCACTTCATTTAATTGGATATTGGCTAACACATTTCATGCACATAAATTATTACGAAGCATAGTTTTAATCGCTTCTAACATCTTTACTGTTCTGGGGGATTATAACTCGATCTATAAACACTTCGTAATTATCCGTTAAAATTCAGGATGAATCAAATCCACGAATTAGCCAATTAATTTCACGCTATTTAATTGGATCTTGGATAACACATATCATGTATATAAACAATTACGCTAACATCTTTCAATGTTCTGTGGGGTTATACTACGATATCTATAAAATACTCGTAATTATTCGTCCAAACTTTGAAAGAACAATCTTAAGCCAATTACTTGCACTTAACTTATTTGGATCTTGGCTAAGACTCATAAATCTTATAAACGTGCTTGAAGTTAAAAGAGTATACTTTGACCTTATAATTGTCAATATACAAGTATACCTTAAAACCTTAAGTTGATATACTTAAAGGTAAATTACAACTTCGAGGTTGTAATTAAAGTATTCTTCGATCTATAAATACTTAATCGAAAGAAGAAGAATACTAAAGAAGTTATAAGTCATAAGTGCTTAATATAAAAAGACTTATCATATTACTCCACAACTTTATTAAATTTATAAAGAAGTAATTATAAATATACTTGACCATCTTGTAGTATCCTAAGTCAAGTATAACTGATTAGTTTTAATATTCTTATTTGGATATTATACTACTTGTGGGTTAGTACAATAACATACTAGTTCAAAACAAACCTTTCTCTGCTTTTTTTTGTTTCATGGATTGTCTTATTAGTTTTGTAGTGAGGTGAAGTGACGTGAGGTGATTCTCGTTCTAAGACCCAAGTCCTAGATGTACTAACGGGGAGTTAGTAGTCTTCACACTGTGAAGAAGAGGAAAGACCCAAGACCGGATCACTAAGATCCAAGACCGACAAAAGCTAAGGAATCCAAGTCCACACAAAGGCTCTACAACAACTTTGAAGAAATAGCGGGGAGTTATTATCTAAGATAAGTTATGTAGGTATTAGATTTATTTTGAGGTGGTGACCCTTGTGTTACGCACCAAGACAAATACTTGTAAGGGTATAAAGGCATCTCCGCCTACTAAAGGAGCGAGTTTATTATAAGGGAAAATCCCGAATCCGGGAGAGGAGCTCGGGGAATGGAGTCAGGGTGAGCGAATCTGTTAGATCTTGCGCCATCGCGAACTAGGATAAAATCACCGTGTGGTATTTTCTTCCTTGCACTTTATTTTCCGCACATATAAGCCGCATAACCACTTGGTAAAGTTTTAAAAAGGGATAAATTATTTTAAAATGCCATAACAATTTTTAAATTGGTAATTAAGTTATTCAACCCCCCCCCCTTCTAGCTTAAAATAGCTCTCTTACGGGACCTTACAATTGATATCAGAGCGGTGCTTTTTAACGTATTTGTTAAGTGATTTGCAGATTTACAGGCACAACAAAAAGTGATCCAGAATGGCGTATATTAATCCCGTTGGATGTGGTGAAGGTCTATCTAACTCACGACCTCCTCTATTTGATGGCACCAACTTTATAACATGGAAAACGAGGTTTCGCATTTATGCTAGATTTCAAGGAGTCAAATTTTGGATGGCTATCGAAGACGGTGTTCGCATTCCTACCAAAACTATCGATGACATCATCGTCGAAAAGAAGGTTAGTGAATACAACTTAGAGGAAGAAGCCATAATGAATGGCAAGTAGGCACAAAAAATGTGGAACAAATTAGTGGTAACCTATGAAGGAACCACTGATATAAAAGATTCTCGGATGGATACATTGATCCAAGAATACGAGAACTTTAAACTCCAAGAAGGAAAAAATATCATCGATATGGAAACAAGATTTACTCGTATTATCGATGAGTTATCTCAACTTGGAAAGAATTATACTCAAAATGAAAAGAATATATGAGTGCTCAAATCTCTACCTCCTAGTTGGAAGGTTAAAGTCATTACTATAAAAGATATGCACAACTTAAATGAGTATAAGATTGATAACCTATTCGGAAATCTTCGTGCTTACGAAGAAGATAATATTTCGGAAAAGGTTGCTCCAAAAGTGGAGGATAAAAAGAAAAATATGGCTCTAAAGGCCATATTAATTGATGAAGATGAAAACGACCAGGAGTTAAAGGAGGAACTCCAAAATCTCGATGAGAGTGAAATTGCTCTACTCACGAGACAACTTCTTCGTGTGCTTCAAAGCAAAGCTCAAAGATACGGAAAAGGCTTCCTAAAATCAAATAATCAACAAAGAGATTTTAACTCTAACGGAAGGTCAAATTACTCTCAAAATTATTCTTCCAACTATAAGAGTAATTATCCGTCAACGAGCTACAATAAAAGCAAAGGCAATCAAAATATATATACTTATAGTAATGTCAATGCCTCTATAAACCATCATGTTTACACTCCTCCAAAACCTAAAGATCCATCTCCGGAGGAAACACAAGATGTGTGCTTCGAGTGTAAACAACTCGGTCATTATAAAAGAGAATGTCCTAAACTTTCAAAGGGATGAAGTCTCGTGGTCAAAAATGGTTGGGATTTAAGTGAAGATGAAGAAGCTCTGGAAGCTAGTGAAGAAGTGGTTAATCTATGCTCAATGGCTCTCGGAGATGAAACTACCTCAACGGAAATCTCCTCTTAAAATCAAGAGGTAACATCTATCTATGTCTCAATTAAATCTTTATTAGATGAATCTAATTTATCTCTCGTAGATATGAATAAGCATGATTTAATTGAACTTGTAGTAAGTTATAAGAATAAATATAAAGATGTTGAATAAAGGTTTTTTTGCATGCTAAATATGCATGCAAATGCAACTATATGAAATCACATAATAAAACAAACAAATATGTCCTATATGAACAATCATGCAATACTACGAATGAAATACATCTCTATGTAACATGAATCTATATGAACTATATGGACACACACAAACTAATCCTTACATTATCACCCCCAAACTTAAAATTTTCAATGTCCTCATTGAAGGTAATAATAAGGATTTCAGGCATAACTAGTTAGCGGGAGGATCACCCTCTTCATGTGGAAGATCAGGTGGCCAATCAACCTCGACCCCAGTGTCTCGGGACACATTACCGAGAGCGTGTGTCAAATCCGCAGCAAAATGATAGTGAATGTCGTGCATGGCCTCCAAACGCCTAGTCAATCGCTTATACTGCGCATCACCAACACCAGTCCTATCAACTGCCTGATGTGCATGAGAAGAACCCTCTCTAGGTATTGGAGGATCCGTTCGGCAACCCCTTGTTAGAGGGTGCACCTAAGAATGCATAAATCAAGTGATCTGGTAGTGGGTTGAGCTCAAGTGTGGGACCTTCTTCAATCGATGGTTCGAGACGCTCCTGAGAAATTTTCAGCTCTGCTAACCCAAGAGAATCGAATGGCATATCCATCTTCCTCTTCCACGGAGGTGCATTCAAAACCTGCAGTTGCCCTGCTCCTTCTTCATCTTCAATAACTGATTCCCCTATTAAAGCTTTCTCTAAGGTATCTGTCTTTGGCAATTGCTCAAGCTTCGAATTCATGACAGAGTCGACCCACATTATTTTGAAGCACTCCTCTTTAGTTGTGGGTAACTTTATTTCCTTGAACACATTAAAAGTGACCTTTTGATCATGAACCTTCATCGTAAGCTCTCCATTTTGCACATCGATCATAGTTCGGCCTATAGCCAAGAATGGTCTTCCCAAGATGATGGGAATATTCTTATCTTCCTCAAAATCAAGAATTACAAAGTCAGAAGGGAAGATAAGTTTATCCACCTTAACCAGGACATCCTCCCCTATTCCTCACGGATAAGCGATGGAATGATCAGCTAGTTGGAATGACAAGTATGTCGGTTTTGGATCAGGTAGACCAAGCTTTTTGAAGATAGACAAAGGCATCAAATTGATGCTAGCTCCCAAATCACATAAACACTTGTCGAACGACAAGTTTCAATGGTGCAGGGAATAGTGAAGCTTCCAAGATCTTTAAGCTTCGTAGGTAACTTCTGTTGCATCGCAGCACTGCATTCCTCCGTTAGAGAAACGGTCTCTAAGTCATCGAGCTTCACTTTCCAAGAGAGAATACCTTTCATAAACCTCGCATATCTAAGCATATGTTCAAGAGCTTCAGCAAAAGGTAGGTTGATATGAAGTTTCTTGAACACCTCCAGAAACTTAGCAAATTGCTTATCCAACTTCTGTTTCTGCAGCCTTTTAGGAAAAGGAGGTGGAGGATAGACCTGTTTCTCCCCTGTATTACACTCAGGAGGAGTGTGTTCCGTAGTTTTCTTCCTTGATTCCACTTCTACTTCCTTCTGCACATCTTCTCCATCCAAAGCTTCAGATTCTGGAACTTAAGATTTTTCAGGGCTTGCAACCTTCCCAGACCTTAATGTAATTGCCTTAACCTGCTCTTATACTTCCCTCTTTCCTGGAACTTCTGCATCACTAAAAAGCATTCCTGGTAGTCGATTCAATAAGACGTTAGCAATTTGTCCTATCTGGTTCTCCAGAGTCTTGATAGAAACAACCTGGCTTTGGCATATAAGAGCCTGGTTTTTTCACATAAGCCTCAACTCCTCCAATTCAGATTTTTCATTCGAAGATTGACTTGCATCATGAGTTTGTTGTTGAAGTTGGACTTGTTGTCTTGGTGCAAATTGTTGCTGAAAACCAGGAGGGTTGAATAGCTTATTTCCAAACTGCTGGAACGGCTGTTGCATCGCATTCTGATTGTTGCTCTAGCTGAAGTTAGGATGATTCCAGTTGTCAGGATGATAAGTGTCTGGAACTGGTTGCTACGATCTCTGAAAGTTGCTCACAAACCGAGCTGATTCACTAGATATAGCGCATTGCTCCATCACATGCGAACCTGCACACAGCTCACAAACTCTGGTTATCTGATTAACATCATAGTTAGCCAGAGAATCGATCTTCATAGACAACGCCTTTAGTTGAGCAGTGATAGCCGTGGCTGTATCCACTTCAAGAACTCCTGCTAACTTTCCATGTGGCAATCTCTGGGCTGGATACTGATATTCATTGGCATCCATCAGTTCAATTAGATCATAA
Organism: Apium graveolens; assembly: GCF_009905375.1. NCBI lineage: Eukaryota > Viridiplantae > Streptophyta > Magnoliopsida > Apiales > Apiaceae > Apium > Apium graveolens. Next base: position 151,278,341 of record NC_133648.1, on the reverse strand, counting down.
GCTTCCTCATAGCTCTCTGTCCATAATACTCCACCTGATGCTGCATCGAGCAAGGGTCTTAATTGTGCTCCCAAACCGTTATAGAAGCAATTAATGATCATCCAATCAGGCATTCCATGATGAGGACACTTCCTAAGCATCTCCTTGTAGCGCTCCCAAGCTTCACACAAAGATTCTCCCGTTTGCTGTGCAAATTGAGTAAGAGCATTCCTGATTGCAGTTGTCTTTGCCATAGGGAAGAATTTAGTGAGAAACTTTTGAGCAAGATCTTTCCAAGTAGTAATCGAACCAGCTGGTAGAGAGTGTAACCAGCTCTTAGCCTTGTCCCTCAGAGAGAATGGGAATAGTCTCAGCTTCACAGCATCTTCAAAAACACCGTTGAACTTGAAGGTGTCGCAGATCTCAATGAAATCCCTAATGTGCATATTTGGATCTTTCGTTGGAGAACCCCCAAACTGGATTAAATTCTGCACCCATTGAATTATGCCAGGCTTGATCTCAAAGGTATTAGCTGTGATAGCTGGCCTGACAATGCTAGATTGAATGTCATTGATCTTGGGTTGAGAAAAATCCATCAAGGCTTTCGTTTGTGCTGCTGGATCTCCACTGATGACAAGCACATAGACTAAAATTTAACACCGAGTCCCCGGCAGCGGCGCCAAAAACTTGTTAGGGCGAAAACACGCACTAAAATTCACGCAAGTATACGCGTTCTCAAGTAGTATAAGATATAAATCAGATTCATTCCCACAGAGACTGGTTTAGGTTAAGTTCAATTTATGCACCTATGCAACAATGTATGGTTATCGCTCAATGCTAAGACAAATAACAAATTGGGTTTTGATTAAACTAAGAGATTATACTAAATAACATTAACTAAGAGAATTGAGGTTGAATTACTATATATGACAAATATGGGATCCTAACTTCACTAAATACTTCATTCAATAGCCTTTTTATTTTTAGCCTTAACATGTAATGGTGATGACACTAATCAGATAACACGAAACTAGTAAACGCCAACTTTCGTTGTACGAATACCCTACTACCAAGCATCCACAAAAGAGATAGAAGTTGAATAGACACCAATTATGCTTAGTCCTTATATGTCTATAAGAATTGAAAACATAACGGTTTAATGCGCAAGTTATCTATCGTGATTAAATAGGGAAAGTAAGATGGTTAAAATTACCTATGAATCATGCATAATAAATACATGAACCTATGCTAGCATGGCAAGTTATAAACCTCTATATTCATTGTCTCTTTAATAGAGATTAACACGCAATCTTATATGTTAGCTACGCACATAAGACGAATAAGCACAACCAATACTAGGATATCAATCAATCACCACACACCAAGTTATTGAAACAATTAACTATAGAAATCCATAAATAAATCCGTTAGAACCCCACAATAATGATTAGTTCATAATCGAACTCATCATCACCATGGGTTCCAATGAAAGCATGATAATAAACAATATAAGAATACTAGGATTCAAGAACAAATCAAAAACAAGCATCCAAGTATCAACTATATTGAAGAAAATAAGAGTCTTCTTCTCCGTAGCCTTCTCGTGCTCTCTAGGTCTTCTTATTGCTCTCTCGGGCCTCCTTGTTTTTAAAAACGTATTTGTATTGATATATATAGGCTTCTAGTCATTCTGGGCTTCCAGACTCTCAAAATCATACTAGAATCGGGATTTTGTGAAAATGACCCGGCGCGGCCGCGCACTATCCCAGCGCGGGCGCACTCTATTTCTGTGGTTCCCGCGTGGCCACCCCGCTTCCTGGCACGGGCGCGTCGTGCTTCTGTTATTTCAGTGCGGCCGCCCCACTTCCCAGCGCGGGCGCACCGTGCTTTTGTAGTTGGAATTCTGAATTTTCTTCTTTTTACTGTAACTTTTGCTCCACTCGTCAGAATTTGAAGAATAAGCAGTCCACACAAAGCTAACGAGATTCTATACAACTTAAAAATGGCCTAGGATTCCAATTCTGATCTCTTTTCAGCATATATTCAATAAAAGCTCCAATCTTCCTCCAACTAGTGCCTAAGATGCAAAATTACATCAAAATACCAACAACTTGAGTCCAAAACACCAACTTAAGCTTGTAATGAAGCGTTCCAAGTAGATATAAGATCCACTTATCATATAAGTTTGGGGTGAATCTATGTCCCTAGCCCTTTTAACATGTGCTCCAGGTTGGGAGCTTATTTCAATAGTAGCATCCTTTTGAGAGGATGAAACTAGAGATGTGCTAATTTCCTTATTAAGCACCACAGTTTGTTGGGAAACTGTGGTGTGGATAGGTTTGGGTACACTCACCTCACCATCCTTTTTTTAAGGTTTCTTTTATGTTCACCCTGTCCCTCATCAATCTTACCCACCTTCACACTCCCCTATTTGTGTTTGACAGATTTTGAAACTGGCATCTTTTGAGAGACACCAGAGTGTGGTTTCTTTGATTTGGATTTTGAAGATTTGGATTTTGTGGCTTGGGTAGGCATCTGTTGGGTCATTGACACAGATGTCATAGCCACAGTTAATGGAAAAGAAATTTGAGAGGTAGAGGAAGTAGGGACAAAAGCATTTACCTCACTTACCTGAGGTCCCTCCATGATAGGTAAATAAACAAGGGGCACCTCCTTCTGGTGATCAGCTCTATTTAAATGTGCAATTATTCTTCTTTCTTGAAGCCAACAATCCAGTTTGTTGGTTGGGTTCTCAATTACAAGGTCCTCACAAACATGGTTAGCAATAATCATAAAGAATCTAGCATAATAAACATTTATAGATCTCTTTTTGATCTCCCCTAACTTGTAACCTAACTAAAACATGATAGCATCACTAAAATTATAGTAATTATCGGTAAATAGCATGTAGAGCATGTTAAGCATGGTAGTATTGATAGAATCAAAGTTGCTTATCATACCTGAAAATACCTTGGTAACTACATCACACAGATAACTCCACTCTTACCTAAGACCTAACCTCCTAATCTCATTTAACTTAGTGGTAGGAAGTGCATAGCCAATAAAATTAAGTAAGCTAACTAAATCAGCATATGTGTGTGGTTTAGTAGTAGTGTTATCAGGAATTTTAAAGCATGCTTGAATAGTATCACTGTTAATGCAAAATTCCTTACGTTTAATGGAGAAAGTTATTGTTTTGTCAATTGCTTGATATATAACAGTAGTCCACATCTCCTCCACAACTTCACAGTAAATTGTGGGTGATTCCAGCATAGCATAGTTAAGCTTGCATCCTTCACAAAATCCATCATTTTGTGATAATCTTCAGAGGCTGGAATTTCTTTGTCGACAAGAGCCACAAAGTTGTTCTTTTCATAAATAAATCATGTCTGAGACATGATCTTGACTACTGGTGCCATTGTTAAGCAAGAAAGATTGTAAAAAGATAAGGGGGTTTGCTTTTAGGAAGAAGAGAGCAGTTAATTGCAATAGAGAAAGATAAAAGCTAAAATGAACTTGGAATAAGGCTTTTATATATTCCCAGATAAAAATTAAAGGTAAAAATTAAAAACCCAATGAATATTGCCCAAAATAGCCATTTTAAAAGTAAAAATAAACTGTCAAAATTCTGTCAATTATCGGTCGTGATATACTTACAGACTATAAGTAAATCTGATGGATAATATTCAGAACTTTAACGGCTAAGATGTTGACAATTCGACGGATGGGAATAAAACAATTATCCGTCGGGTTAAAAATAATCCAAAAAAGTAATTGATTTTTACCAGTCTATTCTATCTCAACGGATGATCAAACTCAATGGATAATAAACATCCGTCGAGATGTAGATTTTGACTTAGCCAAATTTTCATTCAAAACAGAAAAATCAATCAAATTTCTGGCTGCATTTCAACTTGCAAAATATTCAAAAATGATTTAAGAATAATTAAGCATACCTAACTCACTTACCAACCTAGAGAAGGTAGATTCATCAAGTGGCTTGGTAAAGATGTCTGCAAGTTGCTTCTCACTTGGAACAAAGTGAAGTTCCACAGTACCACTCATTACATATACCCTAATGAAGTGATACTTGATGTCTATGTGCTTTGTTCTTAAATGCTGCACTGGATTTTCAGTAACGGAAATTGCACTTGTGTTATCACTGAAAATAGGAATTCTGTCCACTTGCAGACCATAGTCCAATAATTGGTTTTTCATCCATAGAATCTGTGCACAACAACTGCCAGCAGCAATATATTCAGCCTCAACTGTAGAAGTAGAGACTGAATTTTGCTTTTTACTGAACCAGGATACTAGCTTGTTTCCTAAAAATTGACAGGTTCCTGTATTGCTTTTTCTATCAATTTTGCACCCTGCATAATCTGCATCTGAATAACTAGTTAGATCAAAACCAGAATCTCTAGGTTACCAAATGCCAAGTTTTGGTGCTCCCTTGAGATATCTGAAATTTTTTGTATGGCTATTAAATGAAACCCTCTAGGATCAGCCTGAAATCTTGCACAAAGACAAGTAGCAAACATTATATCTGGCCTACTAGCTGTTAAGTACAAGAGTGAGCCAACCAAGCCTCTATGGCTTGAAATATCCACAGACTTTTCAGAAGTGCTTAATTCAAGTTTAGTTGCAGTGGCCATGGGAGTTTTTGCAGATGTGCAATCCATTAGATCAAACTTCTTTAAAAGATCATAAATAAATTTGGTTTGACTAATGAATATTCCATCACTAACTTGCCTAACTTGTAAACCAATAAAGTAAGTTAGTTCTCCCATCATGCTCATTTCATACTTACTTTGCATCAATTTGGCAAACATTTTGCAAAGTTTTTCATCTGTAGAGCCAAATATAATATCATCTACATAAATTTGAACAAGTATACTAGAGCCATTAACATTTCTATAGAATAAAGTTTTGTTAACATTACCTCTTGTGAAGTAATTTTCTAAGAGAAACTTTGACAAAGTATCATACCAGGCTCTAGGTGCTTGCTTCAATCCATAGAGTGCTTTCAAAAGAAAGTAGACATATTCTGGAAAATTTGGATCTTCAAAACTACGAGGCTAACTGACATAGACTTCCTCCTCCAAATCTCCATTCAGAAAGGCACTTTTGACATCCATTAGATAGACTTTGAAATTGGCATGGGCTACGTAGGCTAAGAAAATTCTGATGGCTTCAAGTCTTGAAAAATGAGCAAAAGTTTCATTAAAATTTATTCCTTCTTGTTGACAATATCCTTTAGCAACCAATCTAGCTTTGTTCCTGACAACTATGCCATTTTCATCCATCTTGTTTCTGAATACCCACTTGGTGTCAATTGGATTCTTTCCTTTTGACTTGGGTACCAGCTTCCATACCTTGTTCCTTTCAAATTGGTTTAACTCTTCCTACATAGGTAAAACCCAATCAGGATCCAACAGAGCTTCTTCTAATTTCTTTGGTTCTTCCTTTGAGAGAAAGCTGCTATACAGACATTCTTCTTGAGTTGCTTTTCTTGTTTGAACTCTAGAAGATATATCACCAATAATGAGCTTAAAAGGGTGATCTCTAGAAGACACATCATCAATAATGAGCTCAAAAGGGTGATCTCTAGTCCATTTTCTCTGTTGTGGTAGATTAGCTCTAGATGAAGAGGCCTCATCATTGTCTTGATGTGTGACTGAGTTTTGATTAGAAGAAACTCCCCCTGAGTTTGTGGATCTTTGATTTGAAGAAGGAGTTCTTTCTGTAAGTGATCTATTTTGACTTTCACCTTCTCTCATTGTTCCGAAGGATGATGCACTTTATATCCCGATGGATGAAGCTGATTGTCTACCGACGGATGATGCATTATGTAACTCGACTGATGCTGAATTTTGTGCATCATTGGAGATAGTCTTTTCTGCATTATCCTTAACCACTATTTCTTGATCACTATCATCAACACTGACATCACAAATCATCTCAACATTATCAAATTTGAGGCTATCATGGAAACCTTCATCTTTTAGTCCTTCAATCTTCTTATCATCAAACACAACATGTACAGATTCCATAACAATGTTTGTTCTGAGAGTGTAGACTCTATATGCTTTTCCAACAGCATATCCAACAAAAATTCTTTCATCTGCTTTAGCATCAAACTTCCCATGATGTTCAGTTTGATTCCTTAGAATATAGCATTTGCATCCAAAGACATGAAGAAATTTTAGATTTGGCTTCCTATTCTTGAACATCTGATATGGAGTCATGCCTTTTGCTTGATTGATCAAGGAGATATTCTGAGTATAACATGATATATTCACAGCTTCTGCCCAAAAGTAAGTTGGCAGTCTTGATTCTTCAAGCATAGTTCTTGCAGCATCAATGAGTGATCTATTTTTCCTTTCCACCACACCATTTTGCTGTTAAGTTCTTGTTGCAGAAAACCCATGCATGATTCCATACTCTTCACAAAACACTCTCATCACAGAATTCTTGAACTCAGTTCCATTGTCACTCCTGATTCTTCTAACCTTGAAGTCAGGATGATTGTTAATTTGCCTTATGTGATTGGTGATGAATTCACTAGCCTCATCTTTGGACTTTAGAAAATATGTCCAAGAGAACTTTGAAAAATCATCCACAATTACTAGGAAATATCTCTTCTTTGATATAGACAACACATTCACTGGTCCAAACAAGTCCATGTGAAGTAATTGTAAAGGTTATTCAATAGATGATTCAAGCTTCTTTTTGAATGATTCTTTGATCTGCTTTCCTTTCTAGAAGGCATTACACAATCCATCCTTTGTAAACTCCACTTGAGGAATACCTCTAACCAATTATTTCTTGACTAGCTCATTCATGGTCTTAAAGTTTAGATGGGACAGCTTCTTGTTCCATAGCCAACTTTCATCTTGACTTGATTTATAGAGAAGACAAGTTACAGATTTTGTATTTGTTGAGTTGAAGTCAGCTAGATACACATTCCCTTTTCTCACTCCAGTGAGAACCACTTTGTTGCTCTTCTTGTTAGTCACAACACAGGCTTCTGCATTAAGAGTAATGGAGTTGCCCCTATCACAAAGCTGGATGATGCTCAACAAATTGTGCTTGAGATCATCCACTAGGGCAACTTCCTCAATGATGACATTATCTTTTGAAATCAAGCCATATCCCACAGTATAACCCTTGTTGTCATCTCCAAAAGTAATACTTGGGCCAGCTCTTTCTCTAAAACAGTGAGCAGGGTAGAATCTCCTTTCATATGCCTTGAGCAACCACTATCCAGATACCAAAGATTCTTTCTATTTTCCTACACACATCAAAATCATATCAAGTTGATTTTGGTACCCAAGTTTCCTTGGGTCCTACCTTGTTAGCCTTTTTCTTTGGTTTCTTAGGTTTGACCTCATTTGACTTGGGTATTTCATATTCATCCTTTGTCATTTGAGTTGGACCTTTAAAACCATTCATCATTTTTGAATTATCATGCACATATTGGTTAACATGAAAAGGCATACTTTGTACAAACATGTTATTCCAGTAAGGCATGCTAAATGGCATTTGTGACATACTAAATGCAGCATAATATGGATTTTGTGCAAATGGCATATTAGCATATTATGCATTCAAATTGTGTGCAGGCATAACATTAATAGGCATTGTAGGCATGCTGGGAAATGAAGGTGGTACAGACATAGGAGTAGGCATAGCAAGTTTGCAATTAACAGAAAAATGATTAACACTACCACACTTAACACAGATTTTTCTTGGTGCATATTTATCAGGTGTGTAGTTGTTATGTTTGTTAATTCATACTTTCCCATTTCTATTGTTTTTCCTTTTTGACTCTGCTTTCACTTCAATTTTCTCCGATCTGTCATTCAATTGCTTGATAGACAGATGACCTACATTGACTCTTTTGTTCTTATTCACCTGACTTGTTTATCCTGGAACAAAGTTCTTAGAAACTGATCCATACTTTTCATTCAACTTAGCTAATCTAGCTTTGCTAACTGGTTTACTTATACTCGACAGATGTGGCTCATTGTCTCTCGACGGATAATCCTTTTGATTATTCGATGGATAATTTTCATCATCCGTCGAATCCACATCAATTAAAAGTCCTTCAACCAGATTGGAATCATGCTTCTCTTTGTTCTTTTTCCAGGATGCATCATAAAAAGATTCTATACCTTGAACTTTAGTGATTTGAGCATGGACATAGATGATTTCCATGCCTTAATCACTTCCTGTTCTCGTTCAAGTTTCTTTTTTAAAATTTTCTCATTCTTTAAGGATTCAGTTAGTTCATCCTTAGCAATCTTGCATTTTATTTTCAATTTTTTAAACTCAACAAATTGAGTCTCCAACACATTATTTCTTTCACTTAAAAACACATTGTTTACTTTAATTTTATTGTTTTCTTTAGTGAGAGACTTGAGTGTAACACGCAGGTGATATAATTCAGTAGACATGTCATTTATGGCATCATTACACTCAGCTTTAGATAAATGTGCTAGGTTTGTTGTGATTACCTAATTGCTTGATGAACTGGTCTCTGTTTCATCTGACTTGGCCATAAGTGCTAAATTGATATAGATTGTATCTTCATCATCTTCTAATCCATCTGAAGCCCAGTCATTCTTTTTTGTGATGAAAGTTCTTTCCTTTTGTTTAAGCAACTCAAAGTATTTCTACTTATAGACAACAGGCTCAAACTTCTTTCTACCAGAATCAGGCTTTCTACATTCACTAGCAAAATGAACTGCCAAGCCACATTTGAAAAACTTGAATTTAGACTTATCAACCATATTTCTTTTTGGCTTAGCTGCTCCAAAATTCTTCTTGAATTTGAGCTTGGCAAATCTCCTGGATAGAAAAGCAAGATGCTCATCTATGTCATCCATGTCATCTTGACTAAGCTGATCTTCAAGCTCAGCTACAAGTCCCTTTCATTTGCCTTCACAAACCTTTGTGTTTGGTACAGATTCATCAGCTTCAACTTTTATCTCCTTCTCCTTTTCTTGCTCAGCAACTAGTGCAATGGACCCTCCCTTCTTTCTTCCTTTCTCCATCTTCTCATCTTGCTCTATTTCAAGCTCATATGTTTTTAGGATACCATATAGTCTGTCCAAGGTGAACTCCTTGTAATCTTGAGAATTTCTCAATGAGACTGTCATAGGCTTACATTCCTTTGGTAGAGATCTAAGGAATTTGAGATTTAAGTCTTTTGTTTGATAGACCCTTCCATGCAGTTTTATAGCATTCAGTAGTTTTTAGAATTTACTGAAAATGTCAGTGAATGACTCACCTTCTTCACTATGGAAATGCTCATATTACTGAATTAAGAGTTGCATCTTGTTCTTGCTTACTTGCTCAGTTCTATCACATATAACTTGAATTGTATCCCAGACATCCTTAGCAGTTTTGCAGTTTATGATGTTGTCAAACATATCACTGTCAACACCATTAAACAGAATATTCATGGCCTTTTTATCCTTTTGAACTTGTTTTTTATCTGGATCTGACCATTCTGCTTGTGGTTTTTGGGACTGATGCTTCATTTCCTGTAGCAGCTCTCATAGGGACATGTGGATCTTTCTCAATGCAGTCGACATATGCTTCATCTTGAGATAGGAGATGCATGTGCATCTTCACCATCCAGTGGTGATAGTTGTCTTTGTCCAGAAATGGAATCTTTACTCCAACATCTTTTCTATTCATCTTGTTAATTGTTGTGATCTTTAAACTCTTTGTTCTTCTTGTTATCACTCAAAAGCATATAAAGCATGTTAACAATAGAGTAGCTAACAACATCAAAGTTACTAATCTTTCCAAAAAATGCCTTAACAAAAGAATCACAGAGAAAGCTCCACTCTTTTCTAAGGCCCATTTTCCTAACCTCGCCTAACTTGGAGGGATTAAGAGAATAACCCATAGAAGTAAGCATGTTGCTCACATATGTGTCTGTGTATGGAACAAGAGTGTTATTTTTAGGCAATTTAAAGCATGCTTGCAGTGTATCACTATTTATACAATGGTCCTTACCTTTGAGAGAGAAGGTAACGGTTTTGTCCTTAGAATTGAAAACAACAGTAGTACAAATCTACTCAACAACTTCACAGTAGATGACCGGAGACTCCAGCATAGCATAACTCAGTTTGCAACTTCTAATGAAATCCATCATTTTGTGATAGTCTTCAGAAGCAGCAATCTCCTTGTTCACTAATGCTACGAAGTTGTTCTTTTCATATACAAACCCAGTTTGAGACATGATCTTGACTCCTGGTGCCATTGCTGTGATTGAAAGTAGTTGCAGAAAGTGGGTTTTTTCTTTGTAGACGAAGAGAGTTAGTATAAATTGCTTGAGAAAGATAAAAGTAAAAATGAAAATGAAATAGTATTTTATACTTTCTCATAAATAAACGGTTAAAAAAATAAAAAGTAAAAATAAAGTAACTAATGAAATTTTCCCAAAATAGTCGTTTAAAAATAAAAAACATTGTCGAAATTCTAATGATTATCCATCGAAATATACTTACAAGATGTAAGTAAATTCGACGGATGAAGATTAAACAGATATCCGTCGAGATAAAAAGTACCCAAAATAATATTTGATTTTTCAAAAGATAATGAAATTCAACGGATATTCATTTTCGACGGATAATGAACATCCATCGAGATGTAAATTTTGCCTTAGCCAAAATTAAATCCTTGACAAGAAAAATCAAATTTGATTTTGGCTGCATTTCAATTTTCTTAGACATCAAAACAAATTAGGAGTAATTAAGCATACCTAACTCACTTACCAACCTAGTAAATGTAGACTCATCAAGTGGCTTGGTAAAGATGTCTGCAAGTTGTTTCTCACTTGGAATAAAATAAAGTTCCACAGTACCATTCATGACATGTTCTCTATTGAAATGGTACTTGATGTCAATTTGTTTTTCGTTGAATATTGTACTGGATTTTAAGTAATTGCAATGGCACTGGTGTTATCATAGAAAATAGGAATCTTATCCACCTGCAAACCATAGTCCAACAGTTGGTTTATCATACATAAAATCTATGCACAACAACTGCCAACAACAATATATTTACTAGCTTATTTCCTAGAAATTGACAGGTTCCTATTGTACTTTTTCTATCAATTTTACAACAGGCATAATCTGCATCTGAATAACCAGTTAGATGAAAACCAGAATCTTTAGGGTATTAAATGCCAAGTTTTGGTGTTCCTTTGAGATATCTGAAAATTCTTTTAATAGCTACTAAATGAGATTCTCTAGGATTGGCCTGAAATCTAGCACAAAGATAAGTAGCAAACATTATATCCGGCCTACTGGCTGTTAAATATAAAAGTGAGCCAACCATGCCTCTATAGCTTGTAATATCCACTGACTTTTCAGTAGTATTTAATTCAAGTTTAGTTGCAGTGGCCATGGGAGTTTTTGTTAATGTTTGTGCCCTAGAGACAAAACTAGGATGTTTTAGTTTAAGACATTAGGATTATTAATGTTTGTGTTCTATCGATTATTCCCTTTATAATTTATTAGTTCTTAATTTACTACGATATAAATGTTAGATTAATAAATATTCTTGGAATATGATATGCAATTCTATATCTCTAAGTACGTGACTTAGAAATGAGATTATGAGAATACTATCAATATTCCTAAAGGTCCCTAGTCGAGTAATATTATTAAGGGGCAATAATAATGCATTAAGACTGGTGTGCTTGTTGACTGATGATCACATCTCATTGATCATAGGTATAGTGATACTAAAATCAGGCAGATGTATATGTACATGGTGCTGGACAGACCCAATGTGAGATTCTACATGTCTGTTGTGTCATAAGTAATTCGCACAGTGATAATAATGTAATGGTCCTTAGACCTGAAGTCATTATATTTCTATACGAGAATTAATATACATTGATTCCATAAAAATTAATCCTTGACCGGGTAATGATAAAAGTGGACATTGGGTATATTATGAATCGTATGAGAAATATAAATAATCTAGATGGGATTTAACCCTCATATTTTAGGAGTGATATTATTGGCCTCTTGTGTGAGCTAGACTATGAAATGCGTGGCCTTGCTCAAATGTTGATTTGATATGATAGTCTACTCATTGATCAAGAAAACATGGATTAAACATTGATGGGGATGACACATTACATGCCTCTAGTTTAATCTATAATATTTGGTTAAAGGGATTATATTACAATGTACATTATTCACGAAATGTTTAATCGATCACCGATTCAATTATTATTACTTGGGTAGCAATGATGTATTACTAGATGCCGCTCATTGTTTATGATTTTAAATTAGATTTAAAATTTGTTACCAACGTAATAATAACCTATAGGGTCACACACTAAGAATTCTTAAAGGATTATTTAATTTAAATTGGGTTTAAATTATATTAAAGTAATTCGAATTATTTAAAATATTAATTAAGTATGACTTAATTAATTAGATAATATTGATATTCGAACTTACTAATATTAATTATGAAATTCATTTGTTAAATAATTAAGTGTGACTTAATTATTACACAAATAGGAATTTCGAATTAATAATAACTCCTAATTAGTTAAGAGTTATAATTCTTATTATACGCTCTATATAATATCTCTTGTGTGGCTGATTTTATATGAAAGACTTTTACTAAAACCCTAGCCACCAAGGGAGAAGATGGAGAGAGCAAGAAGAAACGAGTTTGTGCTAGTACACATTCAATCCTTGCGTTCAAGCATTCGTGTGGATACCAATAGAGCGTAGGTCGCGAGAGCGGGATGCGTGGTGATTGAACAAGCTTTGGATCTCCATTAGTCAACCAATTTGTAAAGCTTCTTAAGGTAAATAAACTGATCTACGAATTAAATATCTATTTTTCACATGGATCCTGCGACGGGTTTCGAAAATTCTAGTTTTTCACGTTTTTAATTATTGTTTCTGTTGCGTGTATGTGCCCGAAACCCATCAATGGAATCAAAGCTATTTGCGAAAAGTGTTTAATTTGTTTATGTGTTTACTGGTTTTATGATGATAACATGTATACAATATTCCATGACTGTTATGTATGCGATTTTGTATGTTTTACATGTTGTTATGTTTATATATGCATATGTATGTATATGTTTCGAATATATGATATTCATGAGAGTTGTATAATCATATGATGATTATATAATCTGTATATATACTGATATATACATGTTTTATTTTTGTTCTTATTATATGAATCATATTTGATACGATTCTGAATCGGATGCAGCGGATTTGCTGAAATCTGGGTCTGGTGTCCGATTTTGGCGAATGAATACGCTATTTCATATGGAATCGAGCGTCTGAACGAAACATATAGCTAAAGCTATCATCGACTGATATGTAAGGCGTTTGACGTCGTTAAGACCCTGTAATCAACGATTTAATGTTTTCAGAATTTGATTCTTATTTTTCTGATTTTTTCTATATTTTATTTTTATGATTAGATCATGATGGGTATGATATGTTAAGATCATAAAATATGTTTTAACATGTTCTTATGTGTTAATTGAGCATGGTGGATGGTTATGGCTTATGACCTTAGGTTAATGGTTTTGGTTTTTTAAATACGGCTTGCATGTCATTTAATCTTGTAAGTTTTAAATCTCGAATGTAACTCGAGTTCTTCTTGTAAGTTCATTGGATTAGTTTTTGTATTTCATTCTTGTAATGTACATGAAGACATGAAGATTTGAAGATCAAGGGTAATCCGACATGGAGGCCATCCAAAAAAGCAATAAAAGAAAGAAGACATCTAATACTTAGCCTGTCTTTGTTTTTCACCTTAGATTGACCTAGATCTTTGTCATTAGCTTGATGAAGATCACATAGGATAAAGCCATAACCAACCTCGTTTATCTATTGCATTTTACATATATATGCGCATATGATGAATGTATGTGTAGAGTAGTTTATAAAGATGCATGCTTAATTAGATTAAGGATGTATGTATTAGATATGACACTTATGCCATGCTTGCTAAACAAGATAAAATCTGTAACGACTCAAGATTTTAAAATAAACAAACAATTATGAGATTCTCGTGTTTATGAAACACAGAATAAAATATAAATTTTCTTTATTTCTGATATGGGGCGATTTTGTCAAAAGCGAGTTTTATGAACTTGTAAGGTTGTGGGTTTTAAGCGAGACCGTTGTGACTCCCTCACTACCTGGAATTCAAACCATTGACGAATATTGATTTGAAGTATTTTATTCAAGGAAAAATTGGGAATCTCTTTATAATGGGATCATGATCATTTTAAAATTAACAAAACCCTAAAGTTAATATTAAGTTGATCGGATGCCTTCCAATAAGTCTAATACGTTAACCCTAGATCGATAAGGAGTGGGTTCGCCCAAGCGAAGTACTCCCATCTATCGTGGGAGATGTGTTGAAGTATATTGATATTTTTGACTATTGAGTTTGACTTAACTAAGTTACCACAATAGGATTGTGAACTTAGAGGCATAGAGTTTGGCGAGATTTATAGATAAATATGAATAAAAGTTGTTCCACCAAGCTATCCAAAAGTTATATTGTTGATATAATTGACAAATGTCGTCTACCTAAATAATCATGTTTAAGGAGAAAAGCCAAAGCTGACCTAACGCATGGTGAATTATGGATCTTGGCCCACTAGATAGGATATAGAAGATGTTATTTCCGAATTAATAGTTAGGGCTATTGATTTGATAAAAATAGTGGGAGATATATATTGTGTATATATATATGAATAATCACTTGAACATAATTTAATGATCATCTGTAGACTAAGTCATTTTATGTACTTTAATATTGTAGATATCAAATGACAAATAACACAAATAACTTCTCTATGTAATAGTCCTTGAGAAGGACAAGCTGACATTAAATAATTTCCACAATTGACACGAGAACTTGAGGATTGTCCTCAGGTTCAAGGATGTCACTCAAACCCCTCCCTTATTTCTTCTAGCTGAGAATGAAACATGTGCTGAACAAAATACTTACCGGAAGCAAATTGATTATACAACTGATGTTTAATATCTTATGCTTGTAATTATGAGTGCTGAGCTTTAGAAGCAACAAGAGCATAATGATGCTTATGATATGATTGAGCACCTTCAAGGATGTTTGAAGGATAGGCTCGTCAGAAATATTTGACAATAATAAGGCACCACACTTTTGCATTAATGGGAGAATGATATCCGGTTGGACTACATGTTCTAAAGATGATAGGTATATGTATCTTGATATTTTGGGTTTCAAGAATAGTCTAGAGACTCAGCGTGATTTGATCAAACAATCTTTGAACAACTGAGATAGACAGAACACTCACTGAGTTGTTAAGCATGTTTAGAACTGTTGAAAATAACACGGTAAAGGCATGAATTATGTCCATATTGATGATGTACACATGGAATGCAAATGGGAAAGGAAAGTGGACATGCAAGGTGAAGATTTGATCTTATTTGGTGCCAAAACAAAGTCCAATCTTAAAGGGCTTTTGAAGCCTAATAATGGTGTTTCTAATGGAGATGCTTGTCATTTCTATGGAAATAACTGGATGATTGGAAGTTAAATTATCGAGCTTGTTTGGAAGATCTAAAGAAGAAGACTATCAATGGTCAAGCTTCAGGTATCAGGTTAGAATTGGAGCAAAAGTTGTTGCTCTAGTTGAAGGAACTCGATACCTAATTTTGCCCATATAGGATAGATTGAGAACTTGATAAATTGTTATTACGTGGCTTCCTTTAGGGGATACATTAAATTAATTTGTTGTCAGGACAAAAAAGGTTTTCATTTTAATTAAATAAACAATAGTTGTTTATTCTATTTTAATGATAAGGCATATAATGTTGCACAATTAGTTAACAATTTATATGTTCTAAGATGTCTCAAATCAAACATTACCTCTACCATGGTCGTTAAGCCATATTAATGAGAAATACATTTATGAGTTACATATAGATGGATACTTGGATAAGTTTGATTTTGAATCATACAGAAGATGCGAACTTTGTCTCATTGGGAAAATGACTAAAGCTTCAAAAATACAGGAAAATGTATATGTACATGGTGCTGGACAGGCCCAATGTGAGATTCTACATGTCTGTTAAGTCATAAGTAATTCTCACAGTGATAATGATGTAATGGTCCTTAGACATGAAGTCATTATATTTCTATACGAGAATTAATATACATTGATTCCATTAAAAGTTATCCTTGACCGGGTAATGATAAAAGTGGACATTGGGTATATTATGAATCGTATGAGAAATATGAATGATCTAGATGGGATTTAACCCTCCAATTTTAGGAGTGATATTATTGGCCTCTTGTGTGAGCTAGACTATGAAATGCGTGGCCACGCTCAAATATTGATTTGATATGATAGTATACTCATTGATCAAGGAAACCTGGATTAAACACTGATGAGGATGACACATTACATGCCTCTAGTTTAATCTATAATATTTGGTTAAATGGACTATATTACATTGTACATTATTCACGAAAGGTTTAATTGATCACCGATTCAATTAATTACTTGGGTAGCAATGATGTATTACTAGATGCCGCTCATTATTTACCATTTTAAATTAGATTTAAAATTCGTTGCCAACGTAATAATAACCTATAGGGTCACACACTAAGAATGCTTGAAGGATTATTTAATTTAAATTGGATTTAAATTATATTAAAGTAATTCGAATTATTTATAATATTAATTAAGTATGACTTAATTAATTAGATAAATATTGATATTCGAATTTACTAATATTAATTATGAAATTCATTTGTTAAATAATTAAGTGTGACTTAATTATTATACAAATAGGAATTTCGAATTAATAATAACTCCTAATTAGTTAAGAGTTATAATTCTTATTCTACTCTCTATATAATATCTCTTGTGTGGCTGATTTTATATGAAAGACTTTTACTAAAACCCTAGCCACCAAGGGAGAAGATGGAGAGAGCAAGAAGAAACGAGTTTGTGCTAGTACACATTCAATCCTTGCGTTCAAGCATTTGTGTAGATACTTTAGGGCGTAGGTCGCGAGAGCGGGATGCGTGGTGATTGAACAAACTTTGGATCTATATTTGTCAACCAATTTGTAAAGCTTCTTAAGGTAAACAATCTGATTTACGAAATAAATATCTATTTTCGCATGGTTCCTGTGGCGGGTTTCGAAAATTCTGGTTTTTCGAGTTTTTATTTATTGTTTCCGTTGCGTTTATGTGCTCGAAATCCATCAATTTTTGCAGATATGCAATCCATTAAGTCAAACTTCTTTAAAAGATCATAAATATATTTGGTTTGACTAATGAATATTCCATCACTAACTTACTTAACTTGTAAACCAAGAAAGTAAGTTAGTTCTCCCATCATGCTCATTTCATATTTACTTTGCATCAATTTGGCAAACTTTTTGCAAAGTTTCTCATCTGTAGAGCCAAATATAATATCATCTACATAAATCTGAACAAGTATACTAGAGCCATTAACATTTCTAAAGAATAAAGTTTTATCAACAGTACCTCTTGTGAAATGATTATCTAAGAGAAACTTTGACAAAATGTCATACCAGGCTCTCGGTGCTTGCTTCTATCCATAAAGTGCTTTCAAAATATAGTAGACATATTCTGGAAAGTTGGGGTCTTCAAAACCAGGAGGCTGGTTGACATAGACTTTCTCCTCAAAATCTCCATTCAGAAATGTACTTTTGAAATCCATTTGATAGACCTTGAAATTGGCATGGGCTGCATAGCCTAGAAAATTTTTGATGGCTTCAAGTCTTGCAATAGGAGCAAATGTTTCATCAAAATCTATTCATTCTTGTTGACAATAGCCCTTAGCAACTAATCTAGCTTTGTTCCTGACTACTATGTCATTTCATCCATCTTGTTTCTGAATACCCATTTGGTGTTAATAGGATTTTTGCCTTTCGATTTGGGTACCAGCTTCCATACCTTATTTCTTTTAAATTGGTTTAGCTCTTCCTGCATAGCTAAAACCCAATCAGGATCCAACAAAGCTTCTTCTACCTTTTTTGGCTCTTCCTGAGACAGGAAGCTGCTGTATATACATTCTTCTTGAGTTGTTTTCCTAGTATTCACTCTTGAAGTTGCATCACCAATTATAAGTTCAAATGGGTGATCTCTAGTCCATTTTTTTTATTGTGGTAGATTAACTCTAGATAAAGAGGCCTCATTATTGTCTTGATGTGTGACTGAGTTTTGATTAGAAGAAACTCCCCCTGAGTTTGTGGATCTTTGACTTGAAGTTGGGGTTCTTTCCGAGTGTGATCTATATTGACTTTCAGCTCTAATTGATGGTAAACGGATGTTGATCTTTGCCTCTCGACGGATGATGCAGATTATCTCTCGACCGATGATGCACTTGGTCTCTCGAAGGATGTTTAATTATGTGCCTCATTTGTTGTAGATTTTTTTTCCATTATCCTTAGATATTATTTCTTGATCACTTTCATCATCACTGTCATCACAAGTTATCTCAACATTGTCAAATTTGAGGCTTTCATGGAAACCTTCATCTTGCAGTCCTGCAATCTTCTTATCATCAAATACAACATGTACAGATTCGATAACATTGTTGGTTCTGATATTGTAGACTCTGTATGCTTTTCCAACTGCATACCCAACAAAAATACCTTCAACTGCTTTAGCATCAAAGTTTCCATGTAGCTCAGTTTGATTCCTTAGAATATAACATTTGCAGCCGAAGACATGAAGAAAGTTTAGTGTTGGCTTCCTGTTCTTGAATAATTGGTAAGGAGTCATGCATTTTGCTTGATTGACCAAAGAAATATTCTGAGTGTAGCATGCAGTATTTACAGCTTCTGCCCAAAAATATGTTGGTAACTTTGATTCTTCTATCATTGTTCTTGCAGCTTCAATAAGAGATTTATTCTTTCTTTCCACCACTCCATTTTGTTATAGAGTTCTAGCTATTGAAAATTCATGCATGATTCCATTTTCTTCAAAAACAACCTCATGACAGAATTCTTGAACTCAGTTCCATTGTCACTCCTGATTCTTCGAACTTTGAGATCAGTATGATTGTTGACTTGTCTTATGTGATTGATAATGATTTCACTAGCTTCATCTTTAGATTTAAGAAAATATGTCCAAGTAAACATTGAGAAATCATCAACAATCACCAGACAGTATCTTTTCTTTTAGATTGACAACACATTGACTGGTCCAAACAAATCCATATGCAGTAGTCGTAGAGGTTCTTCAATTATAGATTCAAGCTTCTTTTTGAATGATGCTTTGATCTGTTTCCCTTTCTGACAGGCATCATATAATCAATCCTTTGAGAATTACACTTGAGAAATGCAAACGTATGTCTAACCCCTTTTATACTATCCAGGATCTTTTCAGGTTGAGGTATGAAAACAAGAACAACACACTAACTTTATTACAAACCCAAATATAAAGTCTCACAGACTCTCTTTATTACAAACCATTAACTAAACAAGTTTTAAACTAAGTTCATCTTTATTCAAACACACGCCATATCTATCTACACCACACCTGCTCAGGTGGCTCAAAGCTCTATTCCTGAATCGGGATTAGCACTCTTGGTATTAGAGGATCCCGCTGCTTGACACGCTTCTTTACCACGCGAGTCCGGATAAGTTTCATTCTATTTCTTAACTGAAAAGAAACAATGTGAATAACAACAAAGAGGGTGACCCATAATTTGCTCAACAAGTCCACAATATATAAAAATTATTATGATAAATCTAAATGAACTGGTAATCTGGTTGTATCTGTAAAGATGTAACCTTGTAAGGAAAGAATAAAGGCCACTATTGGCGAGTAACAATAAACTACACTGGACACAAGTTTGCATCTATATCCTGCTGATCAGTCAGGATACAGTGCAGATCTATACCTCTATGTATAGATTTAGTCGGGTACCCAAGCTCAACAACCCAAAACAAGGATCCGGTTAATTCTCGGTCCATAGGATCAGGTATACACCTGATCCTAACTATCATCATCTAGTCCACCGAGGAGCATCAGGAACAATCAATATGCTTTTATGTATCCCAACATCATAATATATCAGGATATTTGTATATATATAATCTATTGGAATATGAATAGAGTATGTAGTGAATCAGGAGAAATCAGGAATCGAAAAGAAATATAAACAAAATATCAATAATTGTGTATCAGAGTATGTGAAAGAGAGTTATATGTGCTTAACTAAATTGAGAATCAGAAAAGGAGAAAGTAATTAACTATTTTGAACTTAGAATAGGGGAAAAATTTGCCTGTTACGTGATTTACCACAAGTATATCACAGTTCTCTAACACTGGCTCGGCCCGCCTTGTTGGCTTCGTATCTATCAGAGAATGATGCTTATTCAGTCAACTTGTATCTCAATCGCGTCTCAAACCGACTTGACGTAGCCCTTATCGTCTACCCGTACGTTTACAATTGACTCATATAATAATTACTAACAATTAGAACTCGATTAACCAAATAATTCACATAGCATACGAGTCACATATTTATTTTTGGCTTGAAAATAATTTTTAGAATCGAAATTGAATCATTAATCATATTACTAAACAATATCTAGCTCGTTTCCTAATTTTTCGGAATTTATTGGACTCGTCTCTATGATTAATAGGGTTTATAAGTAAATAAATATCGAAATCCAACTCATTTCAAAAGAAATTAAGGTTTGAAACTATTTTTAATTACAACGGATCATTTTTCTGAGTCGAAGGGATTTTGTTTTGTTTAATTCGGATAAACGGTTCAATTATTATTAAATAAATAAGGATAATTCAATTTATTATTCAATATAATTAATTATTCAAAATAATTGAACATCCGAATTTTTTAAATAATTATTTAGAAAAAATCAGAATTAAAAATAATTTTCCATAATTTTTGGAATTAGAATGAATTTATTATGATTTATTGAAAATAAATTGATTAATTATCAAAATAATTAATCATTTTTAAATAAATATTGAATAGTAAATAATTATTAAATAATTAATCTCGAATTTTAGAAAATATTTCAGAATTATTTATAAAATAAATCAATTAATTAAATAATTAATTAATCAATTTATAAAATAAATAAAACTGATTTTTTTATAATTTATAAAAAATAAAAACAAAAAACAATTCCAGAAATATTTGTCAGAAAAGAATTTCTGACAAAACAGATCAAAAGCGGGTCAAATGAACGGGTCAAACGGGTCAAATCCAGGTCATGAAGAACATGACCGAAAAATTCCTAGAATCCGGCGATCGACCAGGATTCCGGTGACCCATTTTCAGGTCAAAAACGTAACCGTTTGGTCTTTTTTAAATTGGGTTCAATTCCAAATCAACATAGCAACTCAACTCTGGCCACAACTTCCCTAAATAACCCCTGGAACTCCATCCCCGATCAAAGCTCAAAATTTTCCTGCCAACTATCGATTTTCTTTGTTTGTACATGAAACTTCGATTTTAATAGCTCAAATCAAAGCTTGTAAACTATACAATCAAATCCCTAACCTCTAACAAACCAAAGATTCGTCAAAATCAAAAACGTATAAATCAAAAATTAGTATAAACCCTAATAATAGAAATTCACTATCCGGGAATTGTTTATTAAATTAATTAGCATAAATCGACTCCAAATCATCATAAAAAGCTATTCCAATCATCAAATCAATCAAATAACCCTAGAATCAAAAAGTCCTAATTCAAACATAAACCCTAGAAATTAAAATTGAAAAATAACAAATCAAAACATGAAATTGATACCAAAAATCGAAAAAACAGATCAAGAGGATCGATTTGAGTACTCACATCAACAGATTTGATGCCGAAAATTAATCAAAATCATGGTTTGATTACACAACCTGAATCTGAATTCCTGACCCGATTTCAGAGAATTAATCTGATTTTTATGATTTTTAATAATTAATTATATATAATTAAATAAAATTAGGCTATTTATAGTAGGAAAAATAATACTCCTAATTAAAATTAAGGCCTTAATTTTACATCTAATAAAATTAATTGGCCCGTAATTAATAATTTTTTAGTATTAATTTTTAATTTTTAATTTTTAAATATTTAATATATACAATATATATGCCAAAAAATTCCCAAAAATTGTGAATAATTCAAAAATACAAAGAAATGGTATATTTGAAAGTCCCAAAATTTTATAAAAATAAAAATGTGATTTTTGTGGGGTTTTGACACCCGGAGGGGTCCGAAAAGTCATTTTTCACGAAACGAGAAAATTTCTAAAACAACTGGATGTTTAGAATAACGCTATGGAACAAGCTATACTAGGCAAAAATAAGGCCAATTATTTTAGTTGAAATATCAGCTATTAAAACAAAGTTCGGGTCACATTACTTTTGATACAAAAGCTTTTAAAATGAAATAAAATACCCGATAAATACCCGATAAATACCCGGAAAATACTCTGACGTTACGGAATACACATAGCACATAACAGCTAGGGTTTTATGACTAAATACAGTTAATAGAATAATAAAACACATACTTTTATCTTTATTATAATATAATACAAGCGTAATTTCTTAGTCGTTACATCCTTCCCCCCTTAATAGGATTCTGTCCTCAGAATCTCGCTAAGAAAATAACTAGGGATACTTTTCTAACATCTCACTCTCAAGTTCCTAGGTTGATTCTTCAACCATAGGGTTTCTCCACAAAACTCGTACTACAGGTACAGTTTTGTTTCTCAACGCTCTCTCATACCGACCTAGAATTCTTATTGGTTGCTCTACATATGACAAATCAGTTTGAATTTCTATCGGCTCATATTCTATTACATGCCTCGAATCAGGATTATATCTCTTAAGCATTGACACATGGAACACATTATGAATATGCTGCATATGAGGCGGTAAGGCTAACTCGTACGCAACTTTCCCGACTTTCTTCAAGATTTCAAATGGACCAACATATCGTGGCTTCAGTTTACCTTTGTTGCCAAATCTGGTTAATCCTTTTTATGGTGATATTTTTAATAACACATGCTCCTCTGCTTCGTAGTCCATATCCTTCCTGGTTTGATCTGCATACTTGCGTTGTCGATTTTGCGCTGTTTCGAGTCGCTTTTAGGTAAGCTCTACTTTTTCTTTCGTCCGTTGAATCAACTCTGGACCTAAAATTTTATGATTACCAACTTCATCCCAATACACAGGTGATCTGCACTTTCTTCCATATAAGGCTTCATAAGGTGGCATTCTAATGCTTGCATGATAGCTGTTGTTATAAGAAAATTCCAGTAACGGTAAATGTTCATCCCAACTGCCTTCAAAATCAATTGCACATACACGTAATATATCTTCAATTGTTTGGATCATCCTTTCGCTTTGTTCATCCATTTGCGGATGGTAAGCGGTACTCATTCAATTTCGTACCTAAGCATTCCTGAAATTATCTCCAGAATCTTGAATTGAAATGGGGATCTCGATAAGATACTATGGATATAAGAACTTCATGACGCATTACAATTTCCTTGAGATATAAGTGCACTAAATTGTCGAGCGAAAACCTTTCATTGATTGGAAGAAAATGAGCTGACTTTGTTAGTCTATCGATGATAACCCAAATTACATCATGATTGGCTCTGGTTTTTGGAAGTCCTACCACAAAATCCATCGCTAGATGTTCCCATTTACAATCCGAAATAACTAATGGTTGTAGTAGTCCACTTGATCGTTGATGTTCCGCTTTAACTCGTTGGCATGTATAACATTTACTTACCCATGCCGCTATTTCTTTCTTCATATTTGGCCACCAAAAGTTTTCTTTCAGATCTCGATACATCTTTGTACTTCCTTGATGAATGGAATATCTTGAGTTATGAGCATCTTAATATTTCTTACTTTAATTCTGGTACGTTAGGTACCTAGATTCTTGATAAAAATCGTAGAAATCCCTTATCATCTTTCTGACTTGTAATTTCTTCTCCCGTTAAGTCATCGTCTTCTTGACTCATCACCTTCTCTTGACATCTTCAGAATTTTCTAATAGTTCTGGTTGAAATGTCATTGCATAATTCATTTCAGTGGATTCCCTTGGAATACGAACTTCAATTTCCATTTTATCAAACTCTCAGACCAATTCTTCTGAAGAAGTTAACATATTCAATCTTTCATTCCGTCTTAACGCATCTTCTACGATGTTTGCTTTTCCTGGATGATAGCTAATTGTAACATCATAATCCTTAATCATATCTAGCCATGGCCTTTATCTCATATTGAGTTCCTTCTGTGTAAAGATATATTTTAAACTTTTATGGTCTGTGTAAATTTCACACTTTTTGGCATAAAGATAATGTCTCCAAAGCTTCAATGCGAACACGATTGTGGCTAATTCCAGATTAAGCGTAGGATATTTCTGTTCATGAGGTTTCAGTTGTCTAGAAGTATATGCAATTACATTACCGTGCTACATTAATACGTATCCTAGTCCTCAGTAGGAAGCATCGCTGTAAATGACAAAATCTCATTGTTCGTCTAGTAGTACTAATACAGGTGTGCTCACCAATCGGTTCTTCAATTCCTAAAAACTTTTCTCATATTTTTCACCCCATACGAACTTTACATTCTTTCGAGTCAACTTGGTTAATGGGGTAGCTATCATCACAAAATCCTTAACAAATCTTCTATAGTAGCCAACTAATCCCAAGAAACTTCTGACTTTCGTCGGTGTCTTTGGTCTTTTCCAATTTAATACAGCTTCAATCTTTGCTTGATCAACTTTAATTCCTTCAATGCTGATTATATGGCCCAGAAATTGCACTTTTTTTAACCAAAATTCGCATTTCGAGAATTTTGTGTAAAGTTGCTCCTTCCTTAAAGTTTCTAAAATGATCCTTAAATACTCGGCTTGTTCATCTTCGGTCTTCGAGTAAATCAAGATGTCATCAATAAATACAATCACAAATCTATCCAAATACTTCTTGAATACTCTGTTCATCAGATCCATGAATGTTGTTGGTGCATTAGTTAATCCGAATGCCATTACGAGGAATTCATAATGTCCATATCTGGTACAAAAAGTAGTCTTGGAAATATCTTCGGCCTTTATTTTTAGTTAATGGTAACCTGACCTCAAATCTATCTTAGAAAACCATGCGGCTCCTTTTAGATGATCAAATAAATCATCAATCCATGGTAAAGGATACTTATTCTTGATAGTTAACTTATTCAACTCATGATAATCGATACATAGTCGCATACTGCCATCTTTTTACTTCACAAACAATACCGGTGCACCCCATGGGGATACGCTTGGTCTTATAATTCCTTTCTCCAGAAGATCTTGTAATTGTGTAACCAATTCTTTCATTTCAACCGGTATCATTCGATACGGAGCTTGTAAAACTAGTTCTGTGCTTGGTGCCAAATCAATAGTATACTCGATTTCTTGATCTAGTGGTAACCCTGGAATTTCATCTGTAAAAACATCAGGAAACTCACATACAATGGGAATATCTTCTATCCTTGAGCTTTCCTTATGAACATCTAAGATATAGGCCAAGTAAGCTTTACATCCTTGGTGTAACAATCATTTAGTCTGCATCATTGTCAGGATCTTTTTTCGCTGTTTTTCACCTTTAAATATTACTGTTGCATTATCCGCAGTTCATAATTTTGCTTTCTTATTCGCACAATCGATCTGAACATTATTACCGGCTAACCAATCCATTCCCAAAATAATATTAAAATCTCCTAACTTGAAAGGTATCAAGTCAATTGAAAAGTGATGTCTTGCTATTTCGATATCACACTCGGGACATACTCGATTTATAGGAACTTGGTTGTCGTTCGCTAGTTTTATAATTAAAGTCTCGCCCAATCGTTGAATTTCACAATATATCTTATCAATAAATTCTTCAGAAATATAAGATCTTGTTGCTCCAGAATCGATCAATACTTGTGCATTAACCGAATTCATAGGAAGCATATATGCAATCACACTTGGACTCGGCACAGCTTCCTTCATAGTTATATTAAAAGTCCTTGCTTTAGCTGATTCTGCTGTAGTGGTGGAGATAATGCCAATACTCTCGGAACACTGGCTGCCATCGGTACTCTACAATCCCTGGCAACATGCCCTTTATTTCCATATTGAAAACACGTAACTTCTATCTTCCCTGCTGGGCATTCATTGGAGTAGTGCCCTTTCTGTTTGCACATGAAGCATGTCACATTTGCCTTATTGCAGACTCCCGTATGTTTCTGACCACATGTCTTGCAGTATGGAAGTGGTGGTCTGATGATTCCCTGTCGATTGAGAGTTTGAAAATAATTACCCATTCTCTGATTGCCTTGTCCTGTCCTTTTGAAGTTCATATTTTTCCGAGCTTGAAATCCCGGCTTTTTGTTGGAACGGTTCCGAAAATTCCCTTGTCCCTTTTCCCTTTGGGACATCTCACTTTCCCCTTCAATAATCACGACTTTCTAAACCACAGCTGTAAATGTCGTTAATTCAAATACTGTCACTCTGCTACTAATCCATGGCTGCAATCCATGTTGGAATCTATTAGCCCATTTCTCATCAGTATCAACCTGTTCCGAGACAAACCTAGCCATTTCTGTAAACTTGGCTTCGTATTCAGTCACTAACATATTCCCTTGCTTCAATTCTAAGAACTTGATTTTAATCTAGTTCTTCATATAACAAGGAAAATACTTCTTTAGAAACAATTCATTGAACTTATCCCAAGTTATGATGCCTTCTCCTTCTAAAGCTGTCTTGGATTCCAACCAATAATTAGCTTCTCCCCTCAGGAAATAGCTAGCAAAATCAGTCTTCTGATCCTCCTCAACTTTCACTAATGTGAAGGCTTTCTCTATTTCTTTTAGCCAGGCCCTAGCCTTAGTAGGATCCGCTGTGCCCTCAAATTCTAGAGGTTTAACTAACTGAAACTGCTTATAAGTAACAACAGGCACAACTGGTGGTATATGGGGTTCAGGACGTGGTGGTTGTTGTAACATTTGTTGCTAAATCTGTTGTTGTTGTATATACTACTGCATCATTACCATCTGTTGTTATATCAGATGAAACATTTGGTTCTTAGGGTTATTATTTTGTTCCTCAGAGTTGTTGTTTGAGGTCTCAGTTCTGGTCTTTCTTTTTGGTGCCATTTTTCTGATAATAAAACAAGCAATATTTTAATAATTTTATTAAACAGTTGAAAATGAATGAAGAAACAATTTGACTTGCATCAAAACAAAATTTTAAACAATTTGGGATTTTAAGCAAATCATTTGAAATAATTTAATTTGTTAAATAAATAATCAGAACAACATTATTTTAAACATTTCATTTATCTTTTCAAAATTAAACAGAATTTAAAGATATGGAAAGGCTTTAAAACAGTAAAGTAAACGTAAATGCTGTAAAGACTGAAAATTTAAATAAATGAGAGAAAAAGTTGAAAAAGGTTTATTTTATATAATAGACACCAGCATCATGTGTTAATGCTTGATACAAAATTCTAACATAGAGTTTATCATCACCGCTACCGATACACATCAAAACTGGGTACACACATACATATCTAGTCTCACTATACTATAGTTGCCTCTATCTACATATATCACATATACTACAACATCCCTGGTCCAAATGTCATATCTCAGAACCCTGGCGGAATACGGCCCAACTCCTGTCGAAGAGTCTCAATAACTGACTGAGCAAGATGAGTGGCTCTATAAAACTCTGTATAGGTATGAGTCCCATCATGCACCAATGCATCCAACTCTTGAGAAGCGCTATAAACTGTCTGCTGTAACCTCTGTCTCATTAGGTAATCTAGCTGGAGTGCTGATAACGGTCCTCTATCCCTTTAATCGAACAATGCCATAATCTCCCTACACTGAGATCTCCAATAATATGCATCCTCCCTCATACTACTATACTAGTGATAAGGTACCATGTGCGGCTCTCTGACCAGCCCAACTGACTCCTGCGGTGGAACCTTTGGCATCCCAACAACACCCTGCTGAGGTAATTCTAATTATAACCCTACATCATGCTCTCCCATCCCCTCGACCGGGGCCATCTGGAATATCTCTGGTGCTGGAGCATACAAAGGCAAAGGATGTGGAACTGTAGCCGATGGAAGCTCTGCCTCAACCTCATGTATGAACTGATATTCTAAAGGTAATGAAGGTGGTATCAATGGCTCGAAAAACTCCATAGGATCAAACATGTCAGGATCTTGGAGCTACTCTGGGGATGGTAATGCTGGCACCTGTGGTATATCTGGTGGAGGTATCTATGCTGGAACCTCAACCGGCACTGGTGGTATCACCGGGGCTACCGGCCCTGTAATGGTCCTCTCAGAAGATGAGGATGATGATGTCATCTAATAATATAACCAAACACAAGACAAAAGAGGGTCACATGGCATTCCTAGAACTTATAAATCCCTAATCTTAGAAACTATCTAAATCCTAATAATCTTATTCCTATCGTATGTGATCTTCCTATCTTATCTTAATCCTAATGTTCTCATTTCGGGGACCAAAACCTACGGTTCTGATTTCAAACTGTAATGCCCTTAAAATCTGGGGTCTAGATCTGGGGTTTACTTGTTAATCACCAAATCAATAAAAACTTGTATAATAATTATGCAAACGTATGTCTAACCCCTTTAATACTATTCAAGATCTTTTCAGGTTGAGGTATGAAAATAAGAACAACACACTAACTTTATTACAAACCCAAATATAAAGTCTCACAAACTCTCTTTGTTATAAACCATTAACTAAACAAGTTTTAAACTAAGTTCGTCTTTATTCAAACACACACCATATCTATCTACACCACACCTGCTCAGGTGGCTTAAAGCTCTCTTCCTGAATCAGGATTAGCACTATTGGTATTAGAGGATCCCGCTGGTTGACACGCTTCTTTACCACGCGAGTCCGGATATGTTTCATTCTCTTTCTTAACAGAAAAGAAACAAGGTGAATAATAATAAAGGGGGTGAGCCATAATTTGCTCAACAAGTCCACAATATATAAATATGATTATGATAAAACTAAATGAACCAGTAATCTGGTTGTATCTGTAAAAATGTAACCTTGTAAGGAAAGAATGAAGGGCACTATCGGCGAGTAACAATAAACTAGATTGGACACAAGTTTGTACCTATATCCTGCTGATCAGTCAGGATATAGTGCAGATCTATACCTCTAAGTATATATCCAGTCGGGTACCCACGCTCAACAGCCTAAAATAAGGATCCGGTTAATTCTCGGTCCGTAGGATCAAGTGTATACCTGATACTAACCATCACCATCCAGTCCACTGAGGAGCATTAGGAACAATCGATATGCTTTGATGTATCCTAACATCAGAATATATCAGGATATTTGTATATATATAATCTATTAGAATATGAATAGAGTATATAGTGAATCAGGAGAAATCAGGAATCAGAACGAAATATAAACAAAAGATCAATAATTGTGTATCAGAGTATGTGAAAGAGAGTTATCTGTGTTTAAATGAATTGAGAATCTGAATATGAGAAAGTAATTCACTATTCTGAACTTAAAATAGGGGAAAACCTTGCCTGTTACGCGATTTACCACAAGTATATCACAGTTCTTTAACACTGGCTCGGTCCGCCTTGATGGCTTCGTATCTATCAGCGAAAGATTCTTATTAAGTCAACTTGTATCTCAATTGCGTCTCAAACCAACTTCACGTAGCCCTTATCGTCTACCCGTACGTTTATAATTGATTCTTATAGTAATTACTAACAATTAGAACTCGATTAACCACATAATTCACATAGCACACGAGTCACATATTTATTTTTGGCTTGAAATTAAATTTTAGAATCGAAATCAAATCATTATTCGTATTACCGAACAATATCTGGTTCGTTTCCTAATTTTTCGGAATTTATTTGACTCGTCTCTATGATTAATAGGGTTTATAAGTAAATAAGTATCAAAAGCCGACTCGTTCCAAAAGAAATTTTGGTTTGAAACTACTTTTAATGAAAACAGATCATTTTTCTAAGTCGAAGGGTTTTCGTTTCGTTTAAATCGGATAAACTGTTCAATTATTATTACATAAATAAGAATAATTCAATTTATTATTCAATATAATTAATTAACAAAATAATTGAACCTCGTAAATATTTTTAAATAATTATTTAGGAAAAATCAGAATTAAAAATAATTTTTCCATAATTTTTGAAATTAAAATGAATTTATTATCATTTATCGAAAATAAATTGATTAATTATCAAAATAAATAATCATTTTTAAATAATTAATAAATAATAAATAATTATTAAATAATTAATCTCGAATTTTAGAAAATATTTTAGAATTATTTATAAAATAAATCAATTAATTAAATAATTAAATAATTAATCAATTTATAAAATAAATAAAATTAATTTGTTTTATAATTTATAAAAATAAAAACAAAAAAATAAAATTCCAGAAACATTTTTCAGAAGAGAATTTCTGACAAAACAGATCAAAAGCGGGTCAAATGAACGGATCAAACGGGTCAAATCCGGGTCATGAAGAACATGACCGGAAAATTCCCAGAATCCAGCGACCGACCACGATTCCAGTGACCCATTTTCAGGTCAAAACGTAACCGTTTGGTTCGTTTTTGAGCTGGTTCAATTCAAAATCAACACAGCAACTCAACTCCCGCCACAACTTCCCTGAATAACCCCTAGAACTCCATCTCCGATCAAAGCTCAAAATTTTCAGCCCCATTATCGATTTTCTTTGTTTGTACATGACACTTCAATTTTAATAGCTCAAATCAAACCTTGTAAAATGTACAATCAAAGCCCTAACATCTAACAAACCAAAGATTCCACAAAATAAAATACGTATAAATCAAAAATTAGTATAAACCCTACTAATCGAACTTCACTAGTCAGGAATCGTTTGTTAAATTAATTAGCATAAACTGACTGCAAATCATCATACAAAGCTATTCCAATCATCAAATCAATCAAATAACCCTAGAATCAAAAAGTCCTAATTCGAATATAAACCCTAGAAATTAAAATTGAAAAATAACGAATCAAACATGAAATTGATACTAGAAATCGAAAGAACAGATCAAGAGGATCGATTTGAGTACTCACATCAACAGATTTGATGCCGAAAATTGATCAAAATCACGGTTTGATTACACGACCCAAATCCGAATTTCTCACCCGATTTCAGAGAATTAATCTGATTTTCTGATTTTTAATAATTAATTATAAATAATTAAAATAAAAATTAGGCTATTTATAGTAGGAAAAATAATACTCCTAATTAAAATTAAGGCCTAATTTTACATCTAATAAAATTAATTTGCCAGTAATTAATAATTTTTTAGTATTAATTTTTAATTTTTAAATCTTTAATATATACAATATATATGCCAAAAAATCCCATAAATTGTGAATAATTCAAAATACAAAGAAATGGAATATTTGAAAGTTACCTAATTTTATAAAAATAAAAATGTGATTTTTGTGGGGCTTTTGACACCCGAAGGGGCCCGAAAAAGTCAGTTTTCGCGAAATGAGAAAATTTCTAAGATACCTGGATGTTCAGAATAACGCTATGGTACAAGCCATACTAGACAAAATAAGGCCAATTATTTTATTTGAAATATCAGCTATTAAAACAAAGTCCAAGTCACATAACTTTTGATACAAAAGCTTTTAACACGAAATAAAATACCTGATATATACCCAGAAAATACCCTGACGTTACAGAATACACATAGCACCTAACAGCTAGGGTTTTATGACTAAATACACTTAATAGCATAATAAAACACATACCTTTATCTTTATTATAATATAATACAAGCGTAATTTCTCAGTCGTTATAAAGAATATCCGTCGAGAGAGTAGAATGATAGAGTGTGGAGTTGAAACTACTGTAGAATCTGTGGTGATTAATTTGAGATTATGCACAAATTTCTCAGTAGAATGGAAAGAAATGGCAAGTGAGCCAACAAATCATCCAAAAGATGATGCTCACTTGTGTAACGCCCCCAAATCCGGTGTCAGGAATTTGGGTCGTCACACATCCATCAAATCCTTTGAAACCTGTATTAATCTCAATAATCTAACAAAATCACATTAAAGACCCCAATCCTTCACACACACAAGTTATAACCTTAGAAATAATACATAACCAATATCATCTATTATTACACATCAAATAAACTTTCCAGGATCTCACATTATTACTCATAACCTCTACATGAAGTTATGAATATTTCTAACTCGAACAACATCCTATCTGCATACTCTGGTCCACTTGAGCAAAGCTGCCAAGAGTTTGTGGGCAATCTACGTATTCTCCACGCAATTGCCTTCTCTCCGGCATACTGGCTATCTGTTGTGATATAATATATAAGAGCAGGAGTGAGCACTATGGCTCAGCAAGGTACATATATATTTATATGTATACATATATATATATAACTATAAATGTACTTCATATTTTTCAAAGATTTCTGAAAACATATATGCTTGTCAAACTTGTAATATTCTCAAAATCAACTGTAACATTATATCCACTTTATACTTGTATCCGTCTCTTTTTCAAACTTCAAGATTTTACTCGAACCAGAATTATAAACTGGATTTGATATTCACATCGTGTATCTCATGATTTAAAACTCAGCCTTATCGGCCTTCTGTTGTAGATTGCACAACAATTTTCCAAAATGGAAGGAAGGGACTATACTGGAATAAATCACATACCGGTGATCAGCCGAGTACGAAATTTTCTCTACTAGTAGAAGGAATACAAATCTAGCCACCTTTGGGCTTATCAAGACATTACACGATGGTTGCCCATTTCCGTGCAAGTCCGAAAGTCAATGGTCACAGAGACCATATAACTGTACACTGCGCCACTCCGCGCCTGGTCACTACCCGATACCTCTCCGTGCAAGGCAGGCCACATTCCAGTCCCAAAACAATTATATCATTTACACAAAATCCTTTATCGAAGGAATAGATCATTCTGAGTTGACCTTTAAATAAGATGATTTATTCATCACTTTTAATTCAATTGATCCTTGGGAGTTGTCGGAGTTTTGAATTTAAAATCATTTTCAAACCCTTAACTGTAGTAAAGTTTTACATATATTGTTCACTTGTTTTTCATTGAGCGAGGAAGCAAAACCCTTATGCTCCTAGACTAAGTTCCCTAAGGTTTTGATAAGTTTTAGATGATTGATCTCTTCCGAGAAATTTTGAATAATTTAGAAAGTATCCTTGGGAACTATGTCTATTTTTAAATGATTTTTAGAGGTACATAATATTAAATATTTACGGTCTCATAATATTTTTAAGAAGGGTTCAATGAATTGATAAAACCTTATGCACAAAATGTTTCTCAATAAGGTTCAATGAATTGATAAAAATCTTAATTAAATACTTAAGACAGGATTTGACATCTTATAATTTTCCTTCGAATGGTTACATGCATTTTAGATAGAGTGAATTGATTTAAAAACTTTTCAATATCTCTTTAAGTATTTCCGGATATTTTGGTAACTCTTTAGGTATTACTTATAAATAAATAATCAAATAGGATATCCCTTGAGTGAATATTCGATTATCTCTTATAGTTATAGATCAAATCTCAATAGTTCGCTTAATATGTATGTTACACGAAAGTACTTTGTTTATTGAATAGAAATCTTCCGCGTCCGGCTCGTTCCGGAATTAAATCAATTTAAAATATCTCCGACTCCCACTATCTTGTATTATAATAAAATTACGTTTCAATTCCTCATACTCGTATAAAACAAAGTTTGTTTTCGTAAACAATCGAATAATTTGAATGTATTGATATCACAGACAATCATATATTTTTAAACTGTAAATTATGGCATCAATATCACAACAGTGTATATAGCATGGATAATTTGTGATAGGGTTTCGTAAACTTACCTGATGTCCAAGCTCTACCTTGATGTATCCCTCTCGGTCCTGGAACCTCTACCAAGACATAATTGTTAGTCCCTTAACAATATAGCAAGAATTACAGAAGGGGGGTTGAATGGAATTCTTGAACCTTTTTCTTGAAATAAAAATGTTCAACTCGATTATGGATATATTTGTTTTGATTAGCACAATGCGGAATGTAAACTTTGAATAAATTAAAACATAAGTAATTAAAAACAAGAGTCTTTAAAAACTTTCTGGTGGATTTAAATAATTCCACCAGAGATATATTTAATATATCGAGAGGACTCTGTGTGCAGAAATGCTCACAGCTGCTTACAAAATAGAACTGCTAAGAACAGAGGAAATGCTAAAGATAGTGCTTACAAAGATTTCTCTGTTGTTGTTTCTTAGCTTTCTCAGTTTTTTCTATTTGCTACTCTCTTGGTTTATATATTACCAAGATTACAAAGTCAAAAGAACGGAACAAATATAAAATCTAACAGTCTTGATCTTTGCTGCTTTTTGTCCTCTATTACCCAGTTAATGGGCTTCCACAGTGTACTTGTATCCAACTCAACGGCTGTGTGTCAGCTTTCACTGTTCAACTGATGTTTGAATCTTGATTTGATCATCTGTCGACTTTCAGATCATCCATCGATGACTTAATTGATCATCCGTTGACTGCTATGTTAAACATCCGTTGATAGTCATTTGATCATCCGTCGAAGCTTTGTTAAGCATCCGTTGGTAGCTATTTTGGTCATCCGTCGAAGCTTTATTAATCATCCGTTGGTAGCTATTTTGGCACTTGACTTCATTTCACTTATACAGAATTACAAGACATTGCTTATGTACAGTTAATCAACCTATTCTGCATATCTAGTTAAAGTCAACATGACTTATATGCTACTCCAGATTCTATACAAAGGTGCATACAACACTGTGCTACAAACTTATTATTACATAAGCTACTCACACGATGGATAATAAGTTAATCATCCATCAGGACTATAATGAGTTATCCGTCGGGACTATAATTCTTATCCATTGAGTGCTACATTATTTCACTAAGTAAAATCTACTTAGATGTTTTGTTTAGGTAATCATCAAGTACACAACATATTCACAACAATCTCCCCCAATTTATGTCTACTGGAATTGTAGCCATAAATTAAGAGATACTTTATGATAACAAAACATCCTAAACATATATCTTTAAAGATAAGTAGATAAAACTGAAAGTGCTTCAAATTTAAACAAAAATGTACAAGGTTTGGCTCACAGTCAGTTCAAGATGCTCCTTTAGTCTGAGCAGATTTTTCTAGATTCTTGAAGGTCTGGATCTTCTTCCATGCTTTCTGTTGTTTTCTTCAATTTGATTCTGGAGCTGCCTGTGGAATTCTAATTCATTAGATTTTGAGAGATCTAACATTTCTTGCATTTCCAAAAGAGTCTCATTGCTAGAGATACTCAATTGGTCTTCTAATCTGAAAAATCTTCTCACACCCTTGTCATCCATGAATTCCATCAGCCAGTAGGGCCTTATATGCACTTTTCTCCCTGTGTATGGGATGATAAGAGTTTTGGGTAGTGCATCTTTGGCTCTAACACTCCTTAGCTCTTCAATCTTCTTCAATACTAATCTTCTTGCAGTTACATTAAACCCAAAGTTTTTCTTGAAGGATGAATAGACTTTGATCAACACAGCTTGGCTTTCTTGAAGTATCCTGTGAAGAGGCCACTGAATCTCCCTTCCCCCTTTGTACTTGAACACTAACCTTTCAGGTAGGTTTCTGTATGCATCAATTGCCCTTACCTCATCCAGCTCCTCCAGATAAAGGTTTAGATCTGAGAATTCTTTGATGTCACACAAGTACAAGTAGTCTCCCCTGTTGACCTTGGGTTGAGCTTTGACTACTGACTTGGATTTGAGAGGTGACAGCTTCACTTTCTTGACTGCCCTTGATTTTGTCCTTCTTGGCTTAGTAAGAATTGGCAAGTTGAAGTTAGGAATTGGTAATTTATCTCACTCTATTGGCTCATCCTTTGGCACAATAGGCTCGCCATGTATGTTCCTGTAGGGGTCCACCACCCTTATGTCTTCAAACACCACAGAGGGCTTTGATGGTTGAGTTTCATCTTGAGTGGATTCCTTTGGAAATTGATCTTCCAATTCCTTGTCAACAACATCCAACTTTCTTTTTGTTCTTTTAGCCAGTTCTTTCTTTCATGGGGATTTCTTCTGTTTTTCAATATTCATCTCTAATTCAGTAGCTTGAGATGGTTGAGAGGGAATTTGTTGAGAAGAATTCACAGCCTATAGCTTGGCCAAGATAGCAAACTGTTCTTTTTTTTGTTTAGACTTCTTTGCATCTAGAGCAGCTTGCCTCTTTTCCTGCTTCAATCTGGCTTTTTCTTCTTCCTTTGCATGAGCAAATTGAGGATGTCCAGCTACCACACAAATTTCCTTTCTATTTCTGAATATCTTTGCAATTCTCTTTCTTGAGGCTGAATCAGCTGGATCTTTGTAGAGGAGAATAGATCTTGACAGAAGCTTCTTTTCATCAGGCTTGGGTGTCTCTTACACAGAATCCATAGGGTTCTTCAAAGATAACTTTGGATAGTTTGCCCTTGGTTTAAGAATTATCTCAGCCTTTGTAGTCTTGATGCAGGAAGATTATCCTTTCTCCAGATAGTTCATGCTCATCTCATTCACATTGATTGGCTTGACATGAGAGTGATGGATGGCTGACTGATCTGGTTCCTTGACTAATTGAAACTTTTTATGTATTTCCTCATCAATCTTTTTCCAGTTGATCAGAGTCAACTCTCCTTTATCAGCATCTTTCAAATTTGCTGCTGCTGCATTTATAAGATCTATACCATCTGCAACTGGTGGCTTGGAGATAGTAATTGAAGGTACAATTACTTTGTTGATTTGAACTAGAAGTTTCTCCCCCTCAGTTGGTCCTTTCTCCCCCTTACTTGATTCTCTCTCCCCCTTTTTGTTATCATCAAGTGGAGGAGTTAGGCCTTGTGCTTTAGCCAGTTGCATAAGAAGATTTGTCTGAGTCTGTTGATTTTGAAGAAGTAGAGCCACTGAATTCTCAATAACCTGAACACTGTTCTCCAGCTTGGCTATCTTCTTGTCAGAATATGATTCTCTCCTTAATCTTAGTAATAGATCATGCATGGTACCATATGGCATTATTGAATCCAGCTTCTCAGAGTTATATGTCTTTAAGTCAGCTATCTCCTTTTTCAATTCATTCACACTAAGATTCTGTCTTGAGTGTTGGATCTTCATTAAATGTAAAGAGTCTAGGTGAGCTTGAAGAACAGCCTTGGTACCAGCATCTGAAGCTTCCTGAAGGGCCTGCTGAATACCTATTACTTTTTTTACCAAAGATACCTCAAATTGCCCTGGTGAAAATTCCTTTGCCCATGCCCATTTAGGTAAACTGAAAGCAGAACTTGGGCCTTTAGCTCCCCCTAAGTTCATGCTTCCATCCAAAGAACCAGAGTCATCATCATCAGAATTTACTCCAAATTCTTCAGATGGCTCTCCAGCTTGAGAAGGCATTATGTTCACAGCAGCTTTATCTCTTTGAAGAGATTCTGTGATGTGCACTAAATTCAAAGTATGCTCTGCCTCCACATTGCCCTGAGCAGCCAACAGTTGATAGGCTGAAACAGGGTGAGTAAAAGTGTCAGCATCCAAGGAAATGTTATCAATTACAGCTTTGTAATGTTGCTGAAATTGTCTTTCCTTTTCAGCATCATCCACAATCATTGACTCACTAGCAATGGCTGGTTCCATCCTTATTTCTCCAGTACCTGCCTTTCTCTCATATTCTCTCTTTTGTTGCATCAGGGTCTCACCCTGGCTCCCCACCCTCACACCCTCACCTTCACCTACTAAGGTGGGACTCCTCTCACTCACTTTTGCCAATCCTGAATGAATGGATTGCTGAGATTCACTTTTTTCCTCTCCTTTTACCTGGGAGCAACCCAGCCTCTCACTCAATGCACTCTCCTCTTTCAGTCCTAAGAGTGATTGTATTACCACCAAATCTTCTGCACTTGAAATTATTGAAGTTTGAAGTTGTGCAGAGACACTCGACGGATAAGTGATATCCGTTGGGTGAGTGGTAAAGCTATCCGACGGATAACTGCTGTTAAGCTTATCCGTCGGGATACAATCACTACTCGACGGATGAGCAATATCCATCAAGAGAGTAGAAATGAATGAGGTGGGAAGAGAAACTATTGTTGACTCTGTGTTGATTGAAGTTATTTGAGGCACAGATGTCACAATAGAATCAGAAAGAATTGGCAAGTGAGCCAACAAATTATCTAAAAGATGATGCTCACTTGCACTAGATTTTGGCTTCCCCAACAGAGTTAAAGAAGGGGAATCTGGAATTGAAGTGTTTATCATGTCCACTTCCAGTGAGTTAGTTGGTGAGTATTGTGTTTTTGTGGCTTCTATTATGAGAGATTTTGGCTGTGACTCCACATTTATTGGAGCCACATCAATCTGAATTTGAGAAGGTGCAGGGACTGTGTCTTTAGCACCAGTTTGCACTAAGTGTGTGCCCTGTGCATCCCCAGATATTTTGGATTTCTTCTTTCTAGTGTAAGTTTGGTGTGAGCTTGTGTCCCTAACCCTTTTGGCCTGTGCTCTTGGATGAGAGCTTTGTTCAATAGCCACATCCTTTTGGGAGGATGCAGCTAGAAGTGAGCTTTTGTCCTTTTTAAGCACTACAGTTTGTTGGGAAACTGCAGTGTGGCTAGGCTGGGATTCACTCAACTCTCCAACCTTATCCTTGGGGTTTCTTTGATGTTCACCCCTTCCCTCACCTATCTTACCCTCCTTCACACTCCCCTCTTTGGCTTTGGTAGATTTTTCAACTGGTACCTTTTGAGAGATACCAGAGGGGGTTTTCTTTGATTTGGATTTAGAAATTACAGTTGTTTTGGCAGCTTTGGTAGGCAACTGTTTGGTCATTGTCACAGTTGCCATAGCTATGCCTGAAGTCAAAGAAATAGAAGAGATTGGAATAGTTGAGGGTCTGGATGAACTTACCTCACTTACCTGAGGTGTCAGCATTAGAGGAAAATAGAACATTGGCACATCCTTGTGATGGTTGGCTCTGTTCAAGTCTGCAATGATTCTTCTCTCTTGAACCCAACAAGCTAATTTATTGTTTGGGTTCTCAAGTTCAATCTTTTGACAAAGATGGTTAGCCAAAAGCATAAAAAATCTAGCATAGTAAATATTCTTTCCTCTTTTGGCTAAGTCACCTAGTTTAAAACCTAACTCATACACAACAAGGTCACTGAAATTGTAATATTTGTCTGTAACTAGCATGTATAGCATGTTAAGCATGGAAATGTTCACAAAATCAAAATTACTGATTTTTCCAGAAAAGACTTTAGTTACTACATCACACAAGTAACTCCATTCCTTCCTAAGACCTAGTCTTCTAATTTCACTTAATTTTGCAGTAGGAAGTGCATAATGAATGGAATTGAGCATATTGACAATATCAGTGTCAGTGTGTGGTGCAGTTACATTATCATCAGGAATCTTGAAACATGCTTTTATTACATCACTATTGATACAGAAATCATTATCTTTGATGGTCAGAGTGATTGTTTTGTCAGTAGAGTTGTAGATTGCTGTTGTCCACATCTCCTCAACAACTTCACAATAAATTATGGGTGATTCCAGCATTGCAAAACTTAACTTGCAGTTTTTCATGAAGTTCATCATCTTATGATAGTCTTCAGATTGCTGAATCCCCTTATTGACCAAAGCAGTGAAGTTGTTCTTCTCATAGATGAACCCAGTCTGTGACATGATCTTTACTACGGGTGCCATTGTTAGAGAAGAAAAG
Organism: Apium graveolens; assembly: GCF_009905375.1. Classification (NCBI taxonomy): domain Eukaryota; kingdom Viridiplantae; phylum Streptophyta; class Magnoliopsida; order Apiales; family Apiaceae; genus Apium; species Apium graveolens. The sequence continues at coordinate 151,238,413 of NC_133648.1, read as the reverse complement.
CTTGAAGAGAAAGAGGATTTTTGCTTGAGAGAGAATGAAATAACACAGTTGAATTTGAGAGTGATAAAAGAAAATGATTAGAATGAAATAAGCTTTTATACTTTACTCAAAATCAACGGATAAAAATAATAAAGAGAAGTAAATTACCCAAAAGAAATTGCCTAAAACAGTCGTTTTAAAATAAACTGTAAAAATTCTACCCATTATCCGTCGTGTAATGCTTACAAACTGTAAGTATACTCGATGGATAATGTTCAGGAAATTAACGGTTAAGATTTAGACACTTCGATGGATGAGGATAAGCTGTTATCCGTCGAGCTTTAAATACTCCAGAAAAGTAATTAATTTTTATTTACAATTTGTATATCGACGGATGACTCAACTCGATGGATAATGGTTATCCGTCGAGATGCAAATTTTGACTTAGCCAAAATTTTCATCCAAGACTAAAAATCAGTTAAATTTCTGGCTACCTTTCAACTTGCAAAATAATTCAGATAAATTCAAGAGTAATTAAGCATACCTAACTCACTTACCAACCTAGAAAAGGTAGATTCATCCAGTGGCTTGGTAAAAATATCTACAAGTTGCTTCTCACTTGGAACAAAATATAACTCTACAGTACCATTCATTACATGTTCCCTTATGAAATGGTACTTGATGTCTATATGCTTTGTCCTTGAATGTTGCACTGGATTTTCAGTGATGGCAATTGCACTTGTGTTGTCACAGAAAATAGGAATCCTTTCAACTTGCAAACTATAGTCTAGCAATTGATTTTTCATCCATAAAATCTGTGCACAGCAACTGCCAGCAGCAATATATTCAGCTTCAGCTGTAGAAGTAGAAACTGAATTTTGCTTTTTACTGAACCAGGACACAAGCTTGTCTCCTAAAAATTGACAGGTTCCTGTTGTGCTTTTTCTATCAATTCTGCAACCTGCATAATCTGCATCTGAATAACCAGTTAGATCAAAACCAGAATCTCTAGGATACCAAATGCCAAGGTTTGGTGTTCCTTTGAGATATCTGAAAATTCTCTTAATAGCTATCAAATAAGACTCTCTAGGATCAGCCTGAAATCTAGCACATAAACATGTAGCAAACATTATATCTGGCCTACTAGCTGTTAAGTAAAGAAGTGAGCCAACCATGCCTCTATAACTTGAAATATCCACAGACTTTTCAGTAGTGTTTAGTTCAAGCTTAGTTGCAGTGGCCATGGGAGTTTTTGCAGATGTGCAATCCATTAGATCAAACTTCTTTAAAAGATCAAAAATATATTTAGTTTGACTAATGAATATTCCATCACTAACTTGCTTAACTTGTAAACCAAGAAAGTAAGTTAGTTCTCCCATCATACTCATTTCATACTTGCTTTGCATCAGTTTGGCAAACTTTTTACAAAGTTTCTCATCTGTAGAGCCAAAAATAATATCATCTACATAAATTTGAACAAGAATGCTAGAGCCATTCACATTTCTGAAAAATAAAGTTTTATCTACAGTACCTCTTGTGAAGTGATTTTCCAAAAGGAACTTTGATAAAGTGTCATACCAGGCTCTAGGTGCTTGCTTCAGTCCATAAAGTGCTTTCAGTAGATAATAGACATACTCTGGGAAATTTGGATCTTCAAAGCCAGGAGGTTGACTTACATACACTTCTTCCTCCAAATCTCCATTCAGAAAGGCACTTTTGACATCCATTTGATAGACCTTGAAATTGGCATGGGCTGCATAGGCTAAGAAGATTCTGATGGCTTCAAGTCTTGCAACAGGAGCAAATGTTTCATCAAAATCTATTCCTTCTTGCTGACAATAGCCTTTTTCAACCAATCTTGCTTTGTTCCTTACTACCATGCCATTTTCATCCATCTTGTTTCTGAATACCCATTTGGTGTCTATTGGATTCTTTCCTGTAGGCTTGGGTACCAGCTTCCATACTTTATTCCTTTCAAATTGGTTTAGCTCCTCCTGTATAGCTACAATCCAATCAGGATCTAACAAGGCTTCTTCTACCTTCTTTGGTTCTTCCTTAGACAGGAAGCTGCTGTATAGACATTCTTCTTGAGTTGCTCTCCTGGTTTGAACTCTGGAAGACACATCACCAATAATCAGTTCAAAGGGGTGATCATTTATCCATTTTCTTGGTTGAGGTAGATTAGCCCTAGATGAAGAGACCTCAATGTTGTCTTGATGTGTGATTGAGTTTTGATTGCTAGAAACTCCCCCTGAGTTTGTGGATCTTTGATTTGAGATTGGGGTGCTTTCTATGGGTGGTCTGCCTTGACTTCCTGCTCCTTTTGATAACCCGACGGATGGTGAGTTTTGAGTACCGACGGATGAGGCAGGTTGTCTTCCGACGGATAATACAGATTGACTTTCGACGGATGAAGCGTTATGTAACTCGACGGATGTTGAGTTTTGTGCTTCATTTGTAGTATATTTGTCTACATTATCCTTAGACACTGTTTCTTGATCACTCTCATCATCACTTTCATCACTGACCATCTCAACATTGTCGAATTTGAGGCTCTCATGGTAATCTCCATCTTTTAGTCCTTCAATCTTTGTATCATCAAACACAACATGTATAGATTCAACAACAATGTTGGTTCTTAGATTGTAGACTCTATATGCTTTACCAACAGCATATCCAACAAAAAATCCTTCATCTGCTTTAGCATCAAACTTCGCATTTTGATTAGTTTGATTTCTCAGAATATAGCATTTACAGCCAAAGACATGAAGAAAGTTCAGAGTTGGCTTCTTGTTCTTGAACAATTGATAAGGTGTCATGCATCTTGCTTGATTAATCAGAGAGATGTTCTGAGTGTAGCATGCAGTGTTTACAGCTTCAGCCCAGAAGTATGTTGGTAGTTTTGATTCTTCAAGCATGGTCCTTGCAGCTTCAATAAGAGATCTATTCTTTCTTTCCACTACTTCATTCTGTTGTGGAGTCCTTGCTGCTGAAAACTCATGCAAGATTCCATTTTCCTCACAAAATGCTCTCATGACATAGTTCTTGAACTCAGTTCCATTATCACTCCAGATTCTTCTAACTTTGAAATCAGGATGATTGTTAACTTGCCTTATGTGATTGATGATGATTTCACTAGCCTCATCTTTGGACTTTAGGAAATATGTCCAAGAGAACTTTGAGAAATCATCTACAATTACTAGGAAAAATCTTTTCTTTGAGATTGACAATATATTGACTGGTCCAAACAAATCCATGTGAAGCAGTTGTAGAGGCTCTTCAATTGCTGAATCAAGTTTCTTCCTGAATGATGCTTTAATCTGCTTCCCTTTTTGGCAGGCATTACACAGTCCATCCTTTGTAAACTCCACCATAGGAATGCTTCTAACTAGCTCTTTCTTTACCAGCTCATTCATGGTCTTGAAGTTCAAATGGGATAGCTTCTTGTGCCATAGCCAACTTTCATCTTGACTTGCTTTACTAAGAAGACAAGTTACAGATTCTGCTTTAGTTGAGTTGAAGTCAGCTAGATACACATTTCCTCTTCTCACACCAGTGAGAACCACTTTGTTGTTTTGATTATTAATCACAACACAGGTTTCTTTGTTGAAGGTTACTGAGTTGCCTTTATCACAAAGCTGGTTGATACTCAACAGATTGTGTTTGAGACAATCCACTAAGGCAACCTCTTCAATGATGACATTGTCCTTTGAAATCAAGCCATATCCCACAGTATAACCTTTGCTGTCATCTCCAAAAGTGATACTTGGGCCAGCTCTCTCTTCAAACTCTGTGAGCAGGGTAGAATCACCAGTCATGTGTCTTGAACAACCACTATCCAAGTACCAAAGATTCCTTCTGTTTCCCTGCACACATCAAAATCAAATCAAGTTGATTTTGGTACCCAAGTTTCCTTGGGTCCTGCCTTGTTAGCTTTCTTCTTCTGTTTCTTAGGTCTTAACTCATTTGACTTAGGAATTTCAGATTCTTCCTTAGTCATTTGGGTTGGGCCTTTGAAACCACTAGATGCAACAGAATTATCATGCATGTTATGGCTAACAGGAAATGGCATGCTTGGTACAAACATGTTATTCCAGTAAGGCATACTAAATGGCATTTGAGGCATATTGTATGCAGCATAATATGGATTAGGTACAAATGGCATATTAGCAAACTGTGCATTCATGTTCTGTGTAGGCATAGCATTAACAGGTATGGGAGGCATGGCATTCATGTTAGAGAATTGAGGCTGAACAGACATGGGAGTAGGCATGGCATATTTGCAATTAACAGACAAATGATTTACACTACCACATTTGACACAGATTTTTCTAGGAGCATATTTGTCAGGTGTGTAGTTATTATGTTTGTTAATCCCTACTTTACCATTCCTATTGTTTTTCCTTTTAGTCTCTGTTTTTACCTCTATCTTCTCAAGTCTGTCACTTAACTGTTTGACAGTCATGTGACCAACATTAGCCTTCTTCCCTTTCTTGGCTTGACTTGACTCTCCTGAAACAAAGTTCTTGGAAACAGACCCATACTTTTCATTTAGCTTGGTTATTTTGGCTTTGCTAATGGGTTTGCTCACAGCCGACGGATGAGGATTTTTATCATTCGATGGATAACACTTTTTATTATCCGACGGATAGTTCTCATCATCCGTCGAGTCTACATCTGTCAGTAATCCATCTACCAAAATAGGTTCTAGTTTCTCCTTATTCTTTTTCCAGGCTTCATCACAAAAAGACTCAATTCCTTGAACCTTGGTGATTTGAGCATGAACATCTCTGGATGTTTTCCATGCTTTAATCACCTCCTGTTCACGATCGAGTTGCTTCTTTAAAATTTCTTCCTTTTTCAAGGACTCAGTTAATTCCTCTTTGGCAATTCTACACTCAATTTTTAGTTTCTCAAACTCAACAAACTGAGACTCAAGCACATTATTCCTCTCACTCAAAAACAAGTTGCTTTCTTTGATTTTGGCATTTTCTTTAGTGAGGGACTTAAGTGTAACACGCAAATAATACAATTCTGTAGACATGTCATTTATTGCATCATTACACTCAGCTTTAGATAAATGTGCAAGGTTTGTAGTGATTACCTGATTGCTTGAGGAACTTGTCTCTGTTTCATCAGACTTGGCCATAAGGGCTAGATTGACATAGCTGACATCCTCATCTTCATCCAAACCATCAGCTGCCCAGTCATTCTCTTGTGTAATAAAATCCCTTTCCTTCTGTTTGAGTAGATCAAAGTATTTTTGCTTATAATCCACAGACTCAAACCTTTTCTTACTGGAATCTGACTTTCTACACTCATTTGCAAAATGCCCTGCCAAGCCACATTTGAAACACTTGAATTTTGATTTATCCACCATGTTTCTATTTGGCTTGGCAGCTCCAAAGTTCTTCTTGAACTTGAGCTTGGCAAATCTTCTTGAAAGGAATGATAGGTGCTCATCAATGTCCTCCATGTCATCTTGACTCAATGAATCTTCACTTTCTGCAGCTAGCCCTTTACCCTTGCTTTCACAGGCCTTTGAAGTTGATTCAACAGCTTCCATCTTCACTTCCTTCTCCTTTTCCAGTTCAGCCACTAGTTCAATGGATCATCCTTTCTTCTTTCCTCTCTCCATTCTTTCATCCTGCTCTATCTCAAGCTCATAGGTCTTCAGAATGCCATACAGTCTCTCCAAAGTAAACTCCTTATAATCTTGTGAGTTTCTCAATGAGACTGTCATTGGTTTCCATTCCTTTGGAAGAGATCTGAGAAATTTCAGATTGGAGTCTTTAGTCTGATAGACTCTTCCATGCAATTTAAGAGCATTTAGTAGCTTTTGGAATCTACTAAAAATGTCAGTGAGTGACTCACTTTCTTCATTGTGAAAATGCTCATAGTGCTGAATCAGGAGCTGCATTTTATTTTCTCTTACTTGCTCAGTACCATCACAGATTATCTGTATTGTGTCCCAAACTTCCTTGGCAGTCTTGCAGTTGATGATGTTATCAAACATGTCTGCATCAACACCATTGAACAGAATGTTCATGGCCTTTTTATCTTTCCTGACTTGTTCAATATCAGGATCAGACCATTCATGCCTTGGTTTTGGAACAGATGGTTCATTTCCTGTTGCAGCTCTCATAGGAACATGAGGGCCTCTTTCTATGCAGTCCACATAGGCCTCATCTTGAGAAAGCATATGAAGATGCATCTTTACCTTCCAATGATGGTAATTATCTTTATCAAGAAAAGGAATCTTGACTCCAACATCTTTCTTGTTCATCTTGCTAAATGTTTTGATCTTTAAACTCTTTGTAGATTAAGAGCTTGCTCTGATACCAATTGTTAGTCCCTTAACAATATAGCAAGAATTACAGAAGGGGGGTTGAATGGAATTCTTGAACCTTTTTCTTAAAATAAAAATGTTCAACTCGATTATGGATATATTTGTTTTAATTAGCACAATGCGGAATATAAACTTTGAATGAATCAAAACATAAGTAATTAAAAAAAAGAGTCTTTAAAAACTTTCTGGTGGATTTAAACAATTCCACCAGAGATATATTTAATATATCGAGAGGACTCTATGTGCAGAAATGCTCACAGCTGCTTACAAAATAGAACTGCTAAGAACAGAGGAAACGCTAAAGATGGTGCTTACAAAGATTTCTCTGTTGTTGTTTCTTAGCTTTCTCAGTTTTTTCTATTTGCTACTCTCTTGGTTTATATATTACCAAGATTACAAATTCAAAAGAACTGAACAAATATAAAATCTAACAGTCTTGATCTTTGCTGCTTTTTGTCCTCTATTACCCAGTTAATGGGCTTCCACAGTGTACTTGTATCCAACTCAACGGCTGTGTGTCAGCTTTCACTGTTCAACTGATGTTTGAATCTTGATTTGATCATCTGTCGACTTTCAGATCATCCGTCGATGACTTAATTGATCATCCGTCGACTGCTATGTTAAACATCCGTTGATAGTCATTTGATCATCCGTCGAAGCTTTGTTAAGCATCTGTTGGTAGCTATTTTGGTCATCCGTCGAAGCTTTGTTAATCATCCGTTGGTAGCTATTTTGGCACTTGACTTCATTTCACTTACACAGAATTACAAGACATTGCTTATGTACAGTTAATCAACCTATTCTGCATATCTAGTTAAAGTCAACATGACTTATATGCTACTCCAGATTCTATACAAAGGTGCATACAACACTGTGCTACAAACTTATTATTATATAAGCTACTCACTCGATGGATAATAAGTTAATCATCCGTCGGGACTATAATGAGTTATCCGTCGGGACTATAATTCTTATCCGTCGAGTGCTACATTATTTCACTAAGTAAAATCTACTTAGATGTTTTGTTTAGGTAATCATCAAGTACACAACATATTCACAACAATAATATAATCTCGGTTAGTCGGGTTAACCAATGATCGACTTATTCTAAGTAGACTCACTCTACCCGATCTTCACTCTCTCGTTTGACACACCTATATGTTCTTCTTACAATCCTTAACAACTCTCATGTTTTGATCATCTCCAAATTATATTATTAACTTGGCCAAAACGGGCGGTCAAAGTAGTACTTCCATAGTTGACTTTTCATTGAATTACTATTACGCGATTTGCACGCTAGCATTTTTAATAAATCGAAAAATTAAGATTTAAATGCAAAACCACCTGAAGGACTTCTTGAGTTTTTTTGATAATTATCACAGAAGTTTCAATTTGAAAATATGAATTTAAATAGGTGAAATCATTTCCAAAGTTCGGTCGACTATGGAGTTCTACTATTCGCGCTAGTTTTACTAAAACGCTCATAACATACAAACCATTAAATCAATCGACACGCCGTCTTCGCGTGCACGATCTAGATAACTTCTAATTTTTAATAAAAAAACAAACTCTATCTTTTTCAGAAAAAAAATTCCCAGATTTAATCAAAACAAGGCAGTAGCTAGGCAGTGGCTACGCGTCGTGTAGCATTACCGCGCGACTTTGGTTCCAACATTTTTATAAAATTGAAACATCATTATTTTAAGCTCAAATTTTGCAGAGACCTTTATTACATCTATATATAGCTCCTGTAAAATTTTCATGATTTTATAAAATGTTTAAGTGAGCTTTTCATTGTAACCAACTCGGCAAATTCGCAAGTGTACGCCACGAAAACCGGTTTTACTAAAACGGCCATAGCTCCTAAACCGTAAATTGTAATCAAGCGATTCAAGTGCCCACGCGAATATTATAGCATGCTCTATCTATTCCTGGTATATTATATAAACAGTCAGAAATCGGGTATTACGACGGCTTGTTTTTAAGTACTTTACCATTCTCAAACACAACCAAACCATCATCACTTTATCAACATCCAAGGATCTACCATTTCAATATCTAATAATCTCAATAACATCAAGAACAACTCATAATATCCATATCTTACAATCCAACCATCAAAATCAATCTTTTATAATCCAAACTCCATAAATCAACATATACTTAACTATGACACAAACTCAAGTTTAAAACTCAACTAAATCAAAAGGGTGGATGATGTTTATACCTTTATTGGATCCTTAGAACATCTAGGAAGAGTGTAGTAACCTTGTAGAGACTTGATATATCCATAACAAACCTTAAACTAACAAAAGAAATCAAGAAAACAAGTTAGAGATTTTCGGAGCTACTATTCAGCACATCCTTAAAACATTTTTATAAAATTGAAAAATCCACCAATGGACTTGAAATTTTGGGTGAGTCTTACCCATGATATGAAGAAGCTTTGATAAAAATTTCATGATTTTAGGAGCTCTAGAACTTGAGATATGAACTTTTCTTTCTCTTTTGTTCATGCTGGGCAGTTTTGGAGAAGTGGAGAAAAAGAGAGAAAGGAGAGGGTTTTGCTTGGCTTCTTGGAGAAGAATGACTATAATTGAAATGTGTGGTGTATATGCAATGTATATGGCTGGTCCTTGCTCTCAATAAAGCTTTAGTAATTTAATACTTGTAGTTGATTATTTTTCCATGGACTTGGATCCTTATATCCTCTCTCACTCCAAATGTACGCCTCGTATTATTCGCTAACCCGTAAAAGCGGTCGTTTTAAATATTGGTCGTTTGCGAAAACTAACGATGTTTACATACACTTATTTTCCATTTTAAGATGCGCTGTGAACTCGGAATCGTAAAATTCATACTTGTATATGGTGTGGTCGCAAAAGTTTTCTGTTTGTACGAAAAATCACTATTCATCTAAGTCTTTTATCGATGTCCAACAATTTGGGTTCTTACAACTTGCTTGAGATTTTGGCTTCTCCATGAGAGTTAAAGATGGAGAATCGGAAATTGATGTGTGAATCATGTCCACATCAACCGAGTTAGTGGGTGAGTTTTGTGTGTGAGGTGCTTCTATTGTAAGAGATTTTTGTTGTGACTCCACATTTATTGGAGCTACGTCAATCTGACTTTGAGAAGGTGCTATGACTGAGTCTTTGACTGCAGTTTGCACTCCCCAGTGTGTTTGGATTTCTTCTTTCATATGTAAGTTTGAGGTTGGTCTGTGTCTCTAACCCTTTTGGCATGTGCTCTTGCTTGAGAGCTTTGTTCAGTAGTCACATCCTTTTGGGAAGATGCAACTAGTAATGAGCTAGATTCCTTATTAATCACTAGAGTTTGTTGGGAAACTGCAGTGTGGCTAGGATGGGTTACACACACCTCACTCTCCTTATTCTTAGGGCTTCTTTCATTTTCACCATGTCCCTCACCAGCCTCACTTCCCTTCACACTCCCCTCTTGGTGTTTGGTAGATTTTAAAACTAGTTTCTTTTGAGAGAGGCTAGAGTGAGTTTTCTTTGACTTGGATTTAGAAACTTTTGATTGTGTGGCTTGGTTAGGCACCTGTTTGGTCACTGTCACAGATGCATAGCCACAGTGTTTTGCAAAGAAATTTGTGGTTGGGTAGAAGCAGAGACAGAAGTGTTTATCTCACTTACCTAAGGTTCCTCCATGATTGGAAAGTAAATGAGGGGAACCTCATTGTGGTGATTTGCCCTGTTTAATTCAGCAATAACTCTTCTTTCTTGAACCCAACAATCAAGCTTGTTGGTTGGGTTCTCAATTATAAGATCTTAAGAAACAAAGTTCGCTAGAAACATAAAGAATCTAGCATAATATATGTTCTTAGATCTTTTCTTTATGCCTCCTAGCTTATACCCTAACTCATACATCACAGAGTTACTAAAATTAAAATACTTATCACTCAAAAGCATATAAAGCATGTTAACAATAGAGTAGCTAACAACATCAAAGTTACTAATCTTGCCAGAAAATGCCTTAACAAAAGAATCATAGAGAAAGCTCCACTCTTTTCTAAGGCCCATTCTCCTAAACTTACCTAACTTGGAGGGATTAAGAGAATAACCCATAGAAGTAAGCATGTTACTCACATATTTGTCTGTGTGTGGAAAAAGAGTGTTATTTTTAGGTAATTTAAAGCATGCTTGTAGTGTATCACTATTTATGCAATGGTCCTTACCTTTGAGAGAGAAGGTAATGGTTTTGTCCTTAGAATAGAAAACAGCAGTAGTACAAATCTCCTCAACAACTTCACAGTAGATGCCCGGAGACTCCAGCATAGCATAACTCAGTTTGCAACTTCGAATGAAATCCATCATTTTGTGATAGTCTTTAGAAGCAGCAATCTCCTTGTTCACCAATGCTACGAACTTGTTCTTTTCATATACAAACCCAGTTTGAGACATGATCTTGACTACTAGTGCCATTGTTGTGATTGAGAAAGAGGGTTTTTTATTTGGAGACGAAGAGAGTTAGTTTAAATTGCTTGAGAAATATAAAAGTAAAAATAAAAATGAAATAGTCTTTTATACTTTCTCATAAATAAACGGTTAAAAAAATTAAAAAGTAAAAATAAAGTAACCAATGAAATTTGCCCAAAATAGCCATTTAAAAATAAAATAAACTGTCGAAATTCTAATGATTATCCATTGAAATATACTTACAGGTTATAAGTAAATTCAACGGATGATACATAGATTTAACGGCTATGATTAAAGCAATTCGACGAACGAAGATTAAACAGATATCCGTCGAGATAAAAAGTACCCAGAATAATATTTAATTTTTTAACAGATAATGAAATTCAACGGATATTCATTTTCGACGGATAATGAACATCCGTCGAGATGTAAATTATGACTTAGCCAAAACTTCATCCTTGACAAGAAAAATCAAATTTGATTCTGGCTACATTTCAAATTCGTAGACATCAAAACAAATTAGGAGCAATTAAGCATACCTAACTCACTTACCAACCTAGTAAAGGTAGACTCATCAAGTGGCTTAGTAAAGATGTCTGCAAGTTGCTTTTCACTTGGAACAAAATAAAGTTCAACAGTGCCATTCATTACATGTTTTCTAATGAAGTGGTACTTGATATCAATGTGCTTTGTCCTTAAATGTTGTACTGGATTTTCAATAATTGCAATGGCACTGGTCTTATCATAGAAAATAGGAATCTTATCCACCTGTAAACCATAGTCCAACAGTTGGTTTATCATCCATAAAATATGTGCACAACAACTGCTAGCATCAATATATTTAGCCTCGGCTGTAGAAGTAGAGACTGAATTTTGCTTTTTACTGAACCAAGATACTAGCTTATTTCCTAGAAATTGACAGGTTCCTGCTGTACTTTTTCTATCAATTTTACAACCTGTATAATCTGCATATGAATAACCAGTTAGATCAAAACCAAAATCTCTAGGATATTAAATGCCAAATTTGGTGTTCCTTTGAGATATCTGAAAATTCTCTTAATAGCTACTAAGTGAGATTCTCTAGGATCAGCCTGAAATCTAGCACAAAGACAAGTAGAAAACATTATATATAACCTACTGGCTGTTAAATATAAAAGTGAGCCAACCATGACTCGATAGCTTGAAATATCCACAGACTTTTCAGTAGTGTTTAGTTCAAGTTTAGTTGCAGTGGCCATGGGAGTTTTTGCAGATGTGCAATCCATTAAGTCAAACTTATTTAAAAGATCATAAATATATTTGGTTTGACTAATGAATATTCCATCACTAACTTGCTTAACTTGTAAACCAAGAAAGTAAGTTAGTTCTCCCATCATGCTCATTTCATATTTACTTTGCATCAATTTGGCAAACTTTTTGCAAAGGTTTTCATCTGTAGAGCCAAATATAATATCATCTACATCAATCTGAACAAGTATACTAGAGCCATTAACATTTCTAAAGAATAAAGTTTTATCAACAGTACATCTTGTGAAATGATTATCTAAGAGAAACTTTGACAAAGTGTCATACCAAGCTCTCGGTGTTTGCTTTTATCCATAAAGTGCTTTCAAAAGATAGTAGATATATTTTGGAAACTTGGGGTCTTCAAAACCAGGAGGCTGACTAACATAGACTTCCTCCTCCAAATCTCCATTCAGAAATGCACTTTTGACATCAATTTGATAGACCTTGAAATTGGCATGAGCTGCATAGGCTATAAAAATTCCGATGGCTTCAAGTCTTGCAATAGGAGAAAATGTTTCATCAAAATCTATTCCTTCTTGTTGACAATAGCCCTTAGCAACCAATTTAGCTTTGTTCTTGACTACTATGTCATTTTCATGCATCTTGTTTCTGAATACCCATTTGGTGTCAATAGAATTTTTGCCTTTAGGTTTGGGTACCAGCTTCCATACCTTATTTCTTTCAAATTGGGTTAGCTCTTCCTGCATAGCTAAAACCCAATCAGGATCCAACAAAGCTTCTTCTACCTTTTTAGGCTATTCCTGAGACAGGAAGCTGATGCATATACATTCTTCTTGAGTTGCTTTCCTAGTATTCACTATTGAAGTTGCATCATCAATTATAAGTTCAAATGGGTGATCTCTAGTCCATTTTCTTTATTGTGGTAGATTAGCTCTAGATGAAGAGGCCTCATTATTGTCTTGATGTGTGACTGAGTTTTGATAAGAAGAAACTCCCCCTGAGTTTGTGGATCTTTGACTTGAAGTTGGGTTCTTTCTGAGTGTGATCTGTATTGACTTTCAACTCCTATTGATGGCTCAACGGATGTTGATCTTTAACTCTCGACGGATGATGCAGATTGTCTCTCGACGGATTATGCACTTGGTCTCTCGACGGATGTTGAATTATGTGCCTCATTTGTTGTAGATTTTTTTGAATTATCCTTAGATATTATTTTTTGATCACTTTCTTCATCACTATCATAACAAGTTATCTCAACATTGTTAAATTTAAGGCTTTCATGGAAACCTTCATCTTGTAGTCCTTCAATCTTCTTATCATCAAACACAACATGTACATATTCCATAACAATGTTGGTTCCGAGATTGTAGACTCTGTATGCTTTTCCAACTGCATACCCAACAAGAATACCTTCAAATGCTATAGCATCAAACTTTCCATGTTGCTCAGTTTGATTCCTTAGAATATAGCATTTGCAGCCAAGGACATGAAGAAAGTTTAGTGTTGGCTTCCTGTTCTTGAACAATTGGTAGGGAGTAATGCATTTTGCTTGATTGACCAAAGAAATATTCTGAGTATGGCATGCAGTATTTACAGTTTCTGCCCAGAAATATGTTGGTAACTTTAATTCTTCTATCATTATTCTTGCAGCTTCAATAAGAGACCTATTCTTTCTTTCCACCACTCCATTTTGTTGTGGAGTTCTAGCTGCTGAAAATTCATGCATGGTTCCATTTTCTTCAAAAAAACCTCATGACAGAATTCTTGAACTCAGTTCCATTGTCATTTCTGATTCTTCTAACTTTGAGATCAGGATGATTGTTGACTTGTTCTATGTGATTGATAATGATTTTACTAGCTTCAACTTTAGATTTAAGAAAATATGTCCAAGTGAACTTTGAGAAATCATCAACAATCATCAGACAATATCTTTTCTTTGAGATTGACAACACATTGACTGGTCCAAACAAATCCATATGCAGTAGTTGTAGAGGTTCTTCAATTATAGATGTTGGTGAGACCGCGTAGCTGTATGAACAGTTACGTGATAACTCAACACGATAACAACACTAGAACAGGACAGGTTAATAATGCTACGTCTACAGAAGAAATCAGGAAGAATGAAGACAAGGCAAATACAAAGAATCAGAAGATTAGAAGAAAGCCTGAAGTCTGTCTACAGGTCACTGAAAGAAGTTCATTAATATGATCATACCTCAGTGAAGAACAAAGGTTAAAGACTTTCATCGTTTCAAAATTGTTGAAGATTCAGTATACAAGTGCTACCGGAAGATTTCAGTGTATTGGCATTGATTGAAGATAGACAGTGTTCGAAGCATAGGAATCTGAAGAATTGAAGATAGGGTATAGACAGAGGTTAATGAAGATGTTGTCTAAAGGACCATAAAGGATTCCAGTGAAAGTATAGTTGTTTATTGACAGTCAGTGTCCGAAGCAATAAAGTTGAGGCAAGCTTAATAATGTAATCAAGGCTATAATACGAAGACCTGAATCAGGGTTAGTCGTCTGTGAACCAGACTAGTTGACTAGGCGTCAACAGCTCGTGAAAGTAATCTGGGTATTATTTATAGAAGAATTGTTAAGTTGAGCAACGTACTTGGATTGAACGTTTATCTGTTAAAGTACGAGAAGAGGTGCGCGGGGTACACAGCTAAACAGCTCAGGGGACCGGCGAAGCTCAAAGTTTAATTGATAAATTAAATAAATTTATTTAGTGAACTTTAATATAATTTATTTGATAAACTTAAAATAATTTATTTTATAAACTTTAAATAAGCTTATTTTATAAATCTAAATTAGTTTATTTATATAAGTTATATATAAAGTTTATTTTATAAATTAATTTAATTACAATTTAAACTTAAAAAGAAAAAGAAAACAAAAAAAAGAAAAGAGAAAAAGAAAAAGAAAAAGAAAACAAAAAAAAAGGAAAAACAAAACAAAACAAAAAGAGAAAACAAAAACAAAAAGAAAACAAAACAAAAAAAAGGAAAAAAGGAAAAGAAAAAGAATAACAAAAACGTGTACATAATTGTACATGTTGTTTTTTTGTTTGTTTGATTGTTAAGTACAATCATATACTTGCACAACCTGTCGCCACAGGATTCTTTCCCCTCCCCCTTGTCGCCACACACACCTTGTTGCCACACTGGAGTTAGTGAAATGATTCACCAAGGCAACTTTGTTACTCCTGTCGCCACAGAAGGTTTTGTCGCCACAGAAAGGTTGTCGCCAAAGAATCCTCGGTCACATAATTTTATTGTGTATAAAGACTACACTTTGCAGCAGATCTAAAAGAGTTCTGTTTATCTTCTTCTCCAACAAAAAGAGAGCTGATAAAATAAGAAGCGGAGATTTACAGATAAGCTCTGGCACCTTGAATATCCGTTTAACTTTTCACCGGAGTAACGTTATAATGCCTGATTTAACTCTTGTATATTCATAGGGGAATTATAATCGTTACCCGGTAATTAAATCCTAGTACAAACAAAAGCTAGATTATTGTATAGGATTTGATTTGTAAATCTTTGTAGTAGCTAGGAACTTTGTTGTTCTTAGATTGTAGCCGGTTAATTTATTTACCGGAGTGTAGCAACACCCTCGAGGATTTATATACGAATATATATTTCCTCGAATATCTTGTGTTCATCGTTTTATTGTTCCAAACACTATTTCTCTCAAGAACTCGAAAACACTAACTGAGCACTAAATATTTTATCCGCTAAAAATTCGAAAGAATTTTTAATTTAGTGATTATCGTATTCAACCCCCCTTCTACGATAATTCGGGACCTAACAATTGGTATCAGAGCTAACTGATTGATACACAAATCAGGATCCTTAAAAATAATTTATTTTATTGATTTTTCATTTACATAAATTTATTTTGTAAATTTGATTTAGAAAATTTATTTTATAAATTTAATTTAAATAAGTTTATTATGAACTTAATTTAAATAAATTTATTTTATAAATTTAACTAAATTAAATTTCTACTTAAATTTTAGTAAATAAATTTATTAATATAAATTAATTTTTCGGTACATCTAAGTCAGTTGGTTGCCAGATTAGTTATTTTCCTTAGCAAATTAGCTGCCATTTCTTTGGCAGTGTACAAGTTTGTTTGTTTGTTTGGAAAACAAGTGTAAATGGAAGTGTACATGCAGCCACACAACAGATGATTGTGTGCATGTACCTGTTGGCAGCCAGCACGCGCAGGAAAAGTCTGGTGAAGCCACGCGCGGGAATAATTGGGTCGGCAAAACAGGAGAGGCCGCACAATAGTCTCCATGTCACCACAGACGTACCGTGCAGGGTAACTGTCTCCAGTATAGTCGCCACAGCTGAGTATGTTCCTAGAAACAAACTGAAGTGGCTGTGTTGCGACCTGTATTTCAGCTGAGTCGCCACACATGAACAGGAGGTAAATAAACCAAGTGATACCGTGGTCGCCATAGGAACAAGAATTCAGAATAATTCTAAGGCAAAGACGGCGCAACTGTACAGAATCATTTATTCCTGGTCACCGCTAATTTTTGTTACCTTAATTAATTATTGTTGATTAATTTATTTTTCCATAAATATTTAAAATTCTTAAATTTAAATTTTTCTTAAATAATAATTTACATTTTATTTAATTTTTAAGAAAATTCGAAATTCTTGAAAATTAGATTTTACGTAAATATTTAGTTTTGATTAATTTATTTTCTAAGAAAATTAAAAATACTGGAAATTTAATTTTTCTTAAATATTAATTTAAGGGTACTCAAGATATTGGTAGACTCAGGATTCCTTCGGGCTTTAAAAGTGGATTTTAATCTTTTGAAGAAAACGAAGACCATGTGCTATTCAGACAGAAAATTCCCGTATACGGGAATTATAGATAATGGTTTTCTTACTCCGATGGAACTGATTTCAAGACCTACAGACGAAAATTGCGGAACCTCCTCAAAAGCTTAATCCATAGGATACCACTGGGTTTTCAGACGCAGGAAATGAATGAAATTTCTACGGGTACAATTTTTCTCGGAGATTTTAATACAACTCTATGATTCCAGATAATACAGTCACGTAGTGGTTTGTACCAATGCTATATTTATCCGGGAATCAATGAGATCATACAGGCAGGAATTGTGGAGGTCAGAGAGAATAGTAGGGACAAATAAATATCTCAGTTACAGGAAGTAACGTTAGAACCTCTGGACAAAATGTAAGAGTTACTGATAGCTGAATCAGAGGAAGCTCTGGTAGAAGTACTTGAGGGACTGGACGTCAGGGCAGTGTTTCACTTTTTAGGGAAGTTTAGTCACATCAGATTCATAAGGACTACATAAGCTATATTCAAGGATCAAGCCTATCTATTCAGAAGCAGAGTTTCTTACAGATTCAGTTCAAGGAGTGATTATAAGACTGAGAATGGGACATAAACAAGATTTGATAGCTACAGGTATGACAAGACATATGTGTCAAGTAACTATCAGGGGTTTTGCTACAACAGAACAAGAAACTTGACAACTAAGGATGAGTAGGGATTCAGTTGAAGAGTTGAGACAAAGGTGGAATGTTTTCTTAGGGAAGCAGCCAGTCAAAACTCATAGTGGATGAGAAAGAGTTGGGATGTATCAGATGACGAGAATAATGAATATCTTGCTTTCATAGCAATCTCTGAAGATGGTTCAACTCACGTATCTCAGGTTTCAAATTCTTGAACCATTGCAATACTTTGCTCTCAACATTCAAGCATGATAAGATCATAGTGTTTAAATGTTTAACATTTGCACAATCATGATAGCATCACACATAGATAATGCTGAACTAGTTCACTAGACTATTTTTCTAGTAACTAGGATTGATGTTTACTTGTGCATGTTACTTTAGATGATCTTATATATGTGTTTGAATATTTGTTGAACATGATTTATTGCTTTAGTGATATATATATATATATATATATTTTTTTTTTCCAGCATATAAGACCTTTGTTTATGCTTATCTCCTGCATCTTATTACAATATGATTTTAATCTGAATTGTTTGTTAAGATGTGTTAGTTATAATTGGATTAGTTATAATTGGATTGAGATAGCTAGATGAGATTTATCAACAGGATTGGACTAGATAGAATTAGTGATTTATTTGTTAATTTTGTTTATTCCATATCATGCATGTCTTGCTTAATTCTTATGCGTAATGTTTCTGAATGAATGCCATGTATTCTCAATACAATGCTTGCTTATCTTTATGCCATGAATGCATCTATTAGTACTTGCATTAATTGTAGAAAAATCATGTTTAGAATTACAATAGGGCAAATACTGCTAGTCCTCCTTATGTAAGATTGGAACCATCTTCCCTTAGCCTAGAGACAAATCTGTCAAGGGTATTAAAATGGAGAAAATGGTCAATCAAAGATAAGAATTAGCATGATAAGGTTGCAGCTGTTTGTATCCCTGTTTATAATAAAATCTCTAATCCATCTGGACCCAAACTAATAAGTTGGGTACCAAGAACTGTTAATCCATTTGTAAGTGCAGGACATAACAGGTCAATTGATTCATATGTATTCTTGGTAATTCATACTCAAGGCATATGATCAAAAAAAGAGCCTCACAATCAAATGTGATCAACAAAAGCTATTCCGTTAGTAATCTTTGGAGATGACAGCAAAGGTTTTCATTACGGGATAAGCTATGTAGAAAAAGGATGTCATCATGGATTCAACAATTACTATCACTGATAACAACTAATCATTGGAGTCATTGATAACAATTGAAGCAACTTCCTTGCTGGAGAATTAAGGCACAAATCCTCTTATCAGACAATTCTGCATTAAAGGACAAAATGTCAATTCAATGAAGGATTACTGTCTCATCTAAAGCAGGAAGATTGAGAAGCTTGCTCCTTTTAGAGTAAGGAAATGAAATGCTCATGGCTAGACTAGAATCTCAGGAAAGGTGAAGTCAATGGTTTCTACTATAAAGCTTCATCTGGCAGAAGTTTAGATATGGCATTAGAAGCTCTCACCCTTGAACATCAACTCAAGGAACTCTTTTTTGAAAAGAGGTTAGTGAGAGGACTGCCTCATCTGGAATTCAGAAGATGATAAATGTGAGGCATGTCAGAAAGAGAAGTCAAAGATAATATCACATCAAGTAAAGATATACCTTAGTGATGGTGGTTGACTATTCTTATGAAACAAAGTTGTTGTTTGTGCGTTCTCAAGACAAGACATCACAGATGGTGATTGATCACATCAAAGAAGATCAAGCTGGAAGTAACTGTAAAAGAAATGATCTTGTGGTCAGATAATGGGACTGAATTCAAGAAACAGTCTGATTAATATCTTTAGTATCAAGAATATTTTGAGACATATTCGGCACTGGGAGCTCCGTGTCATAATAGAGTGGTACAAAGGAAGAACCAAAAATTGATTAAAGCTACAAGGGAAATATCAAGTTAATCAAGACTTCCTAAATACAAAAGGGCTGAAGCAGTCAATACAGTTTACAACAAGTTAGATCAAGCCTTCATCAGGATGTATATATGAAGACCACTAATGAGTTAAAGGCCAACAGAAGCAAACACTGGATAACCTGAAAGTGTTTGGAGAGAATGTTCTACAGTTATGATATTTTCCATGGCTACTCAGTGGAGTCTACAACCTACAGGGCATTTGTGGTTGATCAACAGAAGATGATTAAAAGTCTAAGTGCACAGTTCAATAATTCAATGCTCCAAGCTGTTAAAGGAGAAATTAATGGTATTGATGATTCATATCCGAGCAGTGGAATGACAGTGTATAACATAACTCATTATTTCAATGAAGCCAATCAGCAACGGTAAGGATTTTCAGGAAATCCCAGCAACAGCTTAGGGGGAACAAATGAAGGATCAACTAGTCAGACACAACACCACATTGAAAATTCAAAGGACACAACAAGAACATATCTGCTGAGACAAAGGGTTTGATGTCAAGTCTATTCCCAGAGTCTAGTTCTTAAGTGATCCAGATGGTGGAATAATGATTAGCAGGGCTACTGAGTGTGAATGATTAACTCTCTAGTTTTCTATCTGAAGATGAAATTGAGAAAGTTACAGAAGCTCTAATAGATCCGGATTGATTGGGTGATTTCAAAGCAAGATGAACTCAATCAGTCAGCAAGCAGATTGTAGGGAAGCTGGTATCCAAACCAAATGACAATATTGTAATTGGTACAAGGATAACCAGAAGTCAAAACTGGATAACAATGGCATTGTTACGAGGGACAAGGCCAAACTGGATGCTAGGTTATTATCAGGAAGCAGTATCTAACAGATAGCACCAGTGACGAGACTTGAGGATATTACGACATATCAGGCACCTGATGCACATTACACTTGGAATTGGACTCTAGTAGATGTGTACAAGTGCACTCCTGGTTGGTGAGTCAAAAGAGGAAGTCAATGCACCACAGTTCATAGACTTTACAGTTGCAGATCCATTGGACAATGTATATCTCTTCTTCATAATCTCACTTCAGGTTGGTATGAACTAGTATACTACTCAAGCAATCGTCAAGGACATGGTATGGCACTCTAACCGAAGTTACAGTTCAATATGAACTAGTAGAGTCGTCATATTAATAGCTCTCTTATCACAAGGCACAAACATAATGTTATATATGTGCGCTGATATAATGATAATGTTATATGTTGGTCTAGTAACAAAGACTTGTACAAGATTATTTGCTAAATAATTGCAGAATAGGTATGGAGGAGCGTGTTGGAAAGGTTACAATTCTTTTTGGGATTACTTTAAGCAAGCCATTAGAATAATTCTTTTAGGAGCTCAAGCAAGCCAAAAGAACAATTCTTTTTGGATCACAAGTAAACCAAAAGAATGATGGCAATACAAGTAAGTTAAGGATCTTTTGAAGATGCAAAATTTGGAAGATTCTGAACATGCCAAGACTACTTACCAACAGAAACCACCAAAGCTTGATCAGTGCAACTCGGGTATAATGACAAGCTATAGAGGTATGATGAGCTCACTCTTTTACTCAAATGCTAATAGACAACATGTAATTTTCTCAAGATGCCAATGTGTAAGGTTCCAAGTGGATCCTAGAGAATCCAATCTTATAGCTATTAACAAGATGATTAGATATCTTAAGGGACTACCAACTCTTGGAGTAAAGTACCCTAAAGATATTATGCTTAACATGTTTGGCTATATAGATACAGATTAGGCAGGTTGTAAGAAAGACAGGAGAAGCATCTCTGAAGCTGTCAACTTAAGTGACAGGAGACACTTCGTGGAAGAAGATTAATTTCTTGTTATGATAAGAAACAATTTCAAATCCAACAACTCTGTGAACACTCTATGACAAGGCGCCTTCACATCAGGTATCATTTCTTTAGAGAGCATGTCTTTAAGTCTAAGAGTTACTTGTAGAAACATTTACCAAATTACTTGTTAAAGCTAATTTTTCAAGACTGGTTTGTAAGTGTGGGATATCATTCATTGCATATTAGTTGGAAATCTCATCTGTAAGGAATTCTTAATATAAGCTCACAAGTATTAAATCTTCAATATTTAAAGGACTTGTGAATTTATCAGTAATCCAGTACCTCATACTTAGTGCTAATATCTTGATTATCATGATTACAATGTCAGATACATTTGTGGTAGTTAAGTATTATAGCATTAAGTTTGAATATTATTTCAATTGATTTAAATTATGACTGTAGACAATTTCATTCCATATCAGTCTCATAATTTGAATTATATTAAAATAATATGCAGCATAGTTATTTGTATCTTGTACATATAATTGTGATACTTTTAGTATTAGTGATATTATTTAGAATTTTTGTTCTAAGTAATCAATGCTTATTTCTAAAATCACTAATATTAAAAGTTGAAGTATTTTCTAAGTTATGTGTATAAAACTCTCAATATTTTATATGCTTAGAAAGTATTTCTAAAATTACTAATTATCTAGAGAGTGACTGCCATGTATAAAAGTCATATATCCTATTGGTGATTATTCAAGGATAATTATAAATATTTAAGTGCTAGTATCTAACTCATAGATATTTAGTATTTATTTATTTAATATTTATTTTGAGTAGTTTGGATTATGGAAATTGAAGCAATTCAATGATTTTATTTGCTCCATAATTCAAACTAACTTAAAATAAATAAGCAGCATGATTGATTATAAGTAAATCTGTCAACAATTGATATCGAGTATATTGATTGTAACTTATGTGTTATAAGTTAATTATGAGATTTTGGTTTTAGTGAATTTAGCAATGAATACATCTCAAGAATTCACTGAAATCAGAATCATGATTGTAACATGATTAGTGTATACTAATTCTTGACTTATATTAGTTAACGATATTTAGTTAAGAGTTTAACTATGAACTAATTGTGAAGTATCAGTATTTGTGACATTACTTAAAACTCCTCTAAGTAATCAATGCTTATCTTTAGTCACTTATACTAATATAAAAAGTGTAGAAATTTTTCATAAGTACAACTATGGTTAAAATGTTTGATTGTTTTATTAGAAGTAACCATATGTTGTCTAGTTAGAATAATTTTTATACTTATTTGCAAATTCCTAAACACTTTGATATAGATGCAATACTCAATGGATCAAAGTATATGGAACTTAGAATATTTTTCTAAGATTGCAAACAAGTCAATGTTAGTTAATGTTGCTTTATTTATCGAACCAATATTGTTTGAAACACTACAATTGTCAGGAGTTAACAATTGTATGATATATGAAATTGAATGCTAATATCTTTTTGATAGATAATTGGTATTTAATTCATTGATATCTTACTCTAATATATTTGAATTATGATGTTCGACAATTCCATGTCAAATCAATTTCATAATTTAACTTATATTAAAATAGGATGCAATATAATTATTAGTATCTAAAATACTTGACAAGTATCAGACAATGATATATTGCTAATATTTTGTTGCAGATAATTGTGAGATTTTAAGTTCTAGTGGATTTATATGAGTTGCTATATCTGACAGATCCACTACAATTTGAAATTAGCAGCATAGTCAGTCTTATTAAGATTATTTATTAATAAACAATGTTGCTGGTAATAGTTTTATAAAGATAGATTATGGAGCTTTTGACATGAATGAGAATTGCTTAGACTTTACCCTAAGTGATCAATGCTTTTACAAAAACTCTTTCATATTGAAAGAAAAAATCTTTCTTTCTCTTCTTAATACTGCTAGGTCATTAATCTGTGTCTTATCAAATCATTTATCTTTTTAGGCATAAAAACAGACTTGTGCACTCGAACAGCTTTAAGAGAAAAATCAAACTTCTTTCTACATTGGTGATTTCTTATTTCATTAAAATCTTTTTGAAATCACTATTGTACATCATTTCTCTCAAAAGATTAAATGCATAATTTTCATTCATTATAGATCTTAAGTGCATTTTATCTCTATATTTCCATATGCTCTGTGATGCAGGTTCAGCCTCCAATGGCATTCTTTCATTTGATAGTCATGAGGTTGAAAACCCACAACTTTTATCCCAGACTGTAAAGACAAACACAGAAACAGAACCAACCAACACTCTCTTACCCCTAAAATGAAGTATGAATGAGCGTGAGGGAGAAAGTGCCTTAGTGCACCATATAAGGAAGGTTCTGAAGTCAACCCAGCAGCTCTGTCTCCTACAAAGTTGAAATATATCAAAACTGAGATAACTGCTAGCTCCCATACATCTTCTCAAAAATATGTAATGGCTGAAAAGGCACAAAACAGTTACTAAATTCATCCTCTCAACAGGGTGTGTCTATTGAAATTCTCCTGTCGTCTAGGGTATCCGATGTAGTGTCACCACTTCAAACATAAACAACTCTTGATGCACAAGGATAGGTTACACACACAAAGGATGAGTTGACGGAAATAAGAGTTTCGACCATTTTAAGGTCAGATTTGATTGTTCAAGGTTCTTTAATGGACAAATTGCCTTTACAGGTGTTAGGAGAGGATATTGATCCAATAGCCATATGTCAGTGGTCAGTGTCTACCTCCCCAGGATTAAATCTCCTGGATGCATCTGCGGATAGTGGATCTGACATAGGTGCAGATCGGCAACTTGTTGACAATGATTCAGATGTATCTGATGAGTCACAAGGAAATATCTTCACAGACATTAGAAGGGAACTTTGATCTTTATGCTAAATTATTTGGATCATTGTTTACCTTCCCAGAGTTCAAATCTGGAACCCTAAAAGGGAAACTAGCAACTTGTAGATTATGACTCAGATTCATCTGACGAGTCTAACGAGGATGGGGATTTGCGAACTCCCATTGCACCACCCGTGACCTCCTTAAGGATAGCTAAGGTGATTTTCCTTGCAGGTACAGCTGGATTTTGGAGCTATGAGAGGAGTGATACACTTGTGAGAATGAGTGTAAACACGAGTGGAGAGAAGAGTGAAACACTTGTGAGGTATACGAAACAGAATCACACACTCACAGTGAGGAAGAAAGACAGAAATACCATATCCCATTCCCTATCCCTAAACATGGTTCTTGATACTTCGGGTCTCAATTCTGTTTATGATTGGAACTTAACTCTTAGGAACCTAACATTTACAGATTCGATTAGAATACTTCGGGACCTTTGGGAGCTCATAATTGGTAACACTTGGTGATCTCACATTTGGGAGGTATAAAGAGTTGGGAAGATTGGTGAACATGATGATCAACAGTGAAGTCATTCTTGCAGCATTTAAAGGGACATGGTTGATCAGACTATGACTTGTTATTTCTTTTCCAACCAAGTAACATAGATAAAAGCTTATATAATAGTTTGGAGGATTCATCAACAAAGGGGGAGAAATAGCAGGAAGGAGGAAAAAGGTAAAGCAGATGTACACTACACCACACCATTGTTGTTTGTAACTACGGATCCTATTTTACGGGAGAGGTGGTAAACACAAGGTGATTTCCTAGTGAACAGAAGAAGTGGTTTATACTATTCTTCATAAGGGGAGAATCTATTTTCCAAAAAGGGGCGTACCATTAGTTCTTATCGGCGGATCCTATTGTACGGGATAGGTGGTAGACGAAGCTGATCTCCTTTAAGCAGTTGATTCTCATAGGGGGAGAAGCAAGAGAGATATGCGCTTCTCAATAGGAAATGTGGTTGTACAAAAGAAGCTGCTGATGATTACTTCAAGACTGAGAAGTATTATCTGGCAGAGATTTGAAGAACCAAGGAAATAAAGATGAAACTACTTGAAGATCAGTTCAGTGTTAGAGGAACAAGCATCTTTCATTTCAGTTACTCAAAAAATCTAGAAATGCAGTATTTGATCCAGAAAACCAGTAGCATTATTTACAAGTCCTGGTATATTACTTTTTCTAGTTGTTAGTTGAGTTATCCTCTCTATTTAATTTGTTTGTTAAGTGTAACAATCAAATAGGGGGAGATTTTTGGTGAGACTGCGTAGCTGTATGAACAATTACGTGATAACTCAACACGATAACAACACTAGAACAAGACAGGTTAATAATACTATGTCTACACAAGAAATCAGGAAGAATGAAGACAAGGCAAATACAAAGAATCAGAAGATTAGAAGAAATCCTAAAGTCTGTCTACAGGTCACTGAAAGAAGTTCATTAATATCATCATGCCTCAATGAAGAACAAAGGTTAAAGACTTTCATGGTTTCAAAAATGTTGAAGATTCAGTATACAAGTGCTACCGGAAGATTTCGGTGTATTGGCATTGATTGAAGATAGACAGTATTCGAAGCATAGGAATCTGAAGAATTGAAGATATGGTATAGATAGAGGTTAATGAAGATGTTGTCTAAAGGACCATAAAGGATTCCAGTGAAAGTACACTTGTTTATTGACAGTCAGTGTCCGAAGCAATAAAGTTGAGGCAAACTTAATAATGTAATCAAGGCTATAATACGAAGACCTGAATGAGGGTTAGTCGTCTGTGAACCAGACCAGTTGCACTAGGCATCAACAGCTCGAGAAAGGAATCCGGGTATTATTTATAGAAGAATTGTTAAGTTGAGGAACGTACTTGGATTGAACGTTTATCTGTTAAAGTACGAGAAGAGGTGTGCGGGGTATACAGCTAAACAGCTCAGGGGACTGGCGAAGCTCAAAATTTAATTGATAAATTAAATAAATTTATTTAGTGAACTTTAATATAATTTATTTGATAAACTTAAAATGATTTATTTTATAAACTTTAAATAAGTTTATTTTATAAATCTAAATTAGTTTATTTATATAAGTTATATTTAAAGTTTATTTTATAAATTAATTTAATTATAATTTAAACTTAAAAAGAAAAAGAAAAAAAAAGAAAGAGAAAAAGAAAAAGAAAAAAAAAACAAAAAAGGAAAAAGAAAACAAAAGAAAAAGAGTAAAGAAAAACAAAAAGAAAACAAAAAAAAGAAAAAG
This sequence comes from Apium graveolens, assembly GCF_009905375.1. Lineage (NCBI taxonomy): Eukaryota > Viridiplantae > Streptophyta > Magnoliopsida > Apiales > Apiaceae > Apium > Apium graveolens. Next base: position 151,211,906 of record NC_133648.1, on the reverse strand, counting down.
AAAAAGAAAAAAAGAAAAGAAAAAGAATAGCAAAAACGTGTACATAATTGTACATGTTGTTTTTTTTGTTTGTTTGTTTGATTGTTAAGTACAATCATGTACTTGCACAACCTGTCGCCACAGGATTCTTTCCCCTCCCCCCTTGTCGCCACACACACCTTGTCGCCACACAGGAGTTAATGAAATAATTCACCAAGGAAATTTTGTTACTCCTGTCGCCACAGAAGGTTTTGTCGCCACAGAAAGGTTGTCGCCAAAGAATCCTCAGTCACACAATTTTATTGTGTATAAAGACTACACTTTGCAACAGATCTAAAAGAGTTCTGTTTATCTTCTTCTCCAACAAAAAGAGAGCTGATAAAACAAGAAGTGAAGATTTACAGAGAAGCTCCGACACCTCGAATATCCGTTTAACTTCTCACCGGAGTAACGTTATAATGCCTGATTTAACTCTTGTATATTCATAGGGGCATTATAATCGATACCTGGTAATTAAATCCTAGTACAAACAAAAGCTAGATTATTGTATAGGATTTGATTTGTAAATCTTTGTAGTAGTTAGGAACTTTGTTGTTCTTAGATTGTAGCCGGTTAATTTATTTACCGGAGTGTAAAAATACCCTCGAGGATTTATATACGAATATATATTTTCCCGAATATCTTGTGTTCATCGTTTTATTATTCCAAACATTATTTCTCTCAAGAACTCGAAAAACTAACTGAGCACTAAATATTTTATCTGCTAAAGATTCGAAAGAATTTTTAATTTAGTGATTATCGTATTCAACCCCCCCCCCTTCTACGATAATTCGGGACGTAATAATAGATTCAAGCTTCTTTTTGAATGATGCTTTGATCTGTTTTCCTTTCTGACAGGCATCGCATAATCCATCCTTTGAGAATTTCACTTAAGGAATGCCTCTTACCAAATATTTCCTGACTAGTTCGTTCATAGTCTTGAAGTTAAGGTGGACAGCTTCTTATGCCATAGCCAACTTTCATCTTGACTTGCTTGATGAAAAGACAAGTGACAGATTCTACATTTGATGAGTTGAAGTCAGCTAGATACATATTTCCTTTTCTCACCCCAGTGAGAACCATTTTGTTGCTTTTCTTGTTGGTCACAACACAGGCTTCTGAGTTGAATGTTACTGAGTTGCCCTTATCACAAAGCTGGTTGATACTCAACAAATTATGCTTGATTCCATCCACTAGAGCAACTTCCTCAATGATGACATTGTCTTTAGAAATCAAGCCATATCCCACAGTATAACCCTTGTTGTCATCTCCAAAAGTGATACTTGGGGCAGCTCTCTCCTTGAACTTAGTGAACAGGGTAGAATCTCCAGTCATGTGCCTTGAGCACCAACTATTCAAATACCAAAGATTATTTTTATTTCCCTAAACACAACAAAATCAAATAAAGTTGATTTTGGTACCCAAGTTTACTTAGGTCCTGCTTTGTTAGCCTTCTTCTTAGGTTTCTTTGGCATTTCATCATTTGACTTAGGTGATTAAGATTCAACCTTGGTCATTTGAGTAGTATTTTGGAAACCATTCATCATAACAGAATTATCATGCACATGCTGGTTAACATGGAAAGGCATATTCTGTGCAAACATGTTATTCCGGTAAGGCATGCTAAATGGCATTTGAGGCATACTAAATGCAGCATAGTAAGGATTTTTTGGAAATGGCATATTAGCAAATTTTGATTAAAATTATGTGTAGGCATAACATTCACAGGAATTGTGGGCATGTTGGGAAATGAAGGGGGTGCAGACATAGGTACAGGCATAGCAAGTTTGCAATTAACAGACAAATGATTAACACTACCACACTTCACACGGGTTTTTCTAGGTGCATATTTATCAGGTGTGTAGTTGATATGTTTGTTAATTCCTACTTTCCCATTCCTATTACTTTTTGTTTTAAATATTTCTTTAACCTCAATCTTCTCCAATTTGTCATTCAACTTCTTCATTCACATGTGCCCTACATTGACTCTCTTGTTTTCTTTCACTTGACTTGTTTCTCCTATAACAAAGTTCTTGGAAATTGATTCATATTTCTCATTTAACTTAGCTAGCTTGACTTTGCTAACTGGTTTCCTTTCACTTGATGGATGTGGTTCTTTGTCTTTCGACGGATAATTCTTTTGATCGTTCAATGGATAATCTTCATTATCCGACGAATCCACATTCGTTTAAAGTCCTTCTTCCAAGTTAGGATTCAGTTTCTCCTTGCTCTTTTTCCAGGCTTCTTCACAGAAAGACTCTATACCTTGAACTTTAGTAATTTGAGCATGGACATCTCTAGATGATTTCCAAGCCTTAATTACTTCCTTTACTCGTTCAAGATGCTTTCTTAAAATCTCATCTTTCTTTAAGGATTCAGTCAGTTCATCTTTTGCAATCTTTCATTCTATCTTTAGTCTCTCAAACTCAACAAATTAAGTTTCTAACACATTGTTTCTTTCACTCAAAAACAAATTGTTCTCTTTAATCTTAGTGTTTTCTTTAGTGAGTGATTTGAGTGTAACACGCAGATGATATAATTCAGTAGACATGTCATTTATAGCATTACACTCAGCTTTAGATAAATGTGCCAGATTAGTGGTGATTACCTGATTACTGGATGAATTAACCTCCGTTTCATCTGATTTGGCCATAAGTGCTAGATTGACATAGCTTGTATCCTCATCGTCATCTAATCCATCAGCAGCCCAGTCATTTTCCTGAGTTAGAAAAGCCCTTTCCTTTTGTTTGAGCAACTCAAAGTATTTCTTCTTGTAATCCACAGGCTCAAACTTCTTTCTATCAGAATTAGGCTTTATGCATTCACTTGCAAAATGACCACTCAAACCACATTTGAAATATTTGAATTTGGACTTGTCAACCATGTTTCTGTTTGGCTTGGATGCTCCAAAATTCTTCTTGGATTTGAGCTTGGAAAACCTTCTGGATAGACTAGCCAGATGTTCATCTATGTCATCCATATCATGTTGACTAAGATTGTCTTCATGTTCAGCTACTAGCCCTTTTCCTTTGCCTTCACAACCTCTAGAGTTTGGTGCAGATTCCATAGCTTCTACCTTCATCTCTTTCTCTCTCTCTTGCTCAGCAACCAATGCAATGGATCCTCCTTTTTTTCTTCCTTTTTCCAGCTGTTCATCCTGTTCTATCTCAAGCTCATAGGTCTTTAGAATGTCATACAGTCTATCCATAGTGAATTTCTTATAATCTTGAGAATTTCTAAGAGAGACTGTCATGAGCTTCCATTCCTTCGGTAGAGTGAATTCTTTATAATCTTGAGAATTTTAAAGGAATTTGAGATTGGAATCCTTTTTCTGGTAGATTCTTCCATGCAGCTTTAGAGCATTTAGTAGCTTTTGAAATCTACTAAAAATGTCAGTTAATGTTTCACTGTCTTCACAATGAAAGTACTCATACTGTTGAATCAAGAGGTGCATTTTGTTTTCCCTTACTTGCTCAGTTCTATCACATAAAATTTGAATTGTATCCCAGACATCCTTAGAAGTTTTGCAATTGATGATATTGTCAAACATGTCACCATCAACACCATTAAACAAAATGTTCATGGCCTTTTTATCCTTATGAACTTGCTCAATATCTGGAATAGACCATTCTGCTCTAGGATTTGGGATAGATGGTTCATTACATGTAGCAGCTCTCATAGGGACATGAGGGTATTTCTCAATACAATCCAAATATTCTTCATCTTGAAAGAGGAGATGCATGTGCATTTTTTCACCTTTCAGTGGTGATAGTTGTCTTTGTCTAAAAATGGAATTTTTACTCCAACATCTTTTCTGCTCATCTTGTTAGTTGTTATGATCTTTAAACTATTTGTACTTCAAGAGCTTGCTCTGATACCAATTGTTATACCCAAACAATCTAACAAAAAATTACAAAAGGGGGGTTGAATGTAATTCTGGTTCCTTTTTCAATTTCAAGAAAAACTCTAACTCAAATATATAACAGTGTTTGATTAGGCAAACGTGCGGAATGAAAATATTGAAGTAATCAAACACAAATTAATTAAACACGAGTATTTAAAAACATTCTGGTGGATTGAACTTTTCCACCAGATATATATATATATAAGATCGCGAAATCTGTGATGCAAGCTTTGCACACTGCTGCTTACAAGTAGAATTACAAGAGCAAAGAAATTCTTCTCAAGTACAACCTTTTCTATTTCTCTAATTCAAGTACTTACTGTACTACTAGCTACTCTTGGTTTATATATTACCAAGTTACAAGTGAATAAGACAAACTAATAAAACAAAATGTGTCTTTGCCTAATCACATGTTTCTTCATTTCTCCATCTAGTATCTTTGATTTTCTTCAAGCTTGAAAATGAAAATGTTTATTTGTTCTCTAAAACATGTAAATAGGCTGTCACATTCCATTTACATATAATCAACCCATGTGACTGTGAAGTCACTATCAACTGCAATTTGAATTAGAACATCCGTTGAAACTTCACTGGATCATCCGTTGAGACTGTGTTGGATCATCCGTTGAAACTTCATTAGATCAACCGTTGAATGTGATTTGGATCATCCGTTGAAACCTTGTCAAATCATCCGTTGAAAGTATTCCATAGCAGTTAACTCCATTTCACTTATGCAAAATTACAGGGCATCTAATATGTACAATTAGCCAACCTATTTTGCATATCAATCTAGTAGTCAACATGACTTTGAATATTCTACAACTTCTAGATCTCTAAGGTATTGTAGTATACATGAAGGTGTTACAAAACTTATATATACATAAGCTACTCTCTCAACGGATGTTAAAGTGATCATTTGTTGAGAGCTACAAAAATACTAAATTAAATCTACTAAGGTGTTTTGGTGAACTTATCATCAAGCCTATGACATATTCCTAACAGATTTGGTTGAAGATTTTTCTTGAGGAGTCGGGCAAGAAACAGGAGGACAGTGCTTTGTATAGCAACAATCAGAGTGTTATTCATCTTGCGACGAATCCCATGTTTCATGCTAGGACAAAGCATACCCAGCTGAGATATCACTTTACAAGAGAGTTGATAAGCAATGGTACTTTGTACTTGAAGCAAATCCTTGATTCAAAAAATTCTGTAGATATGTTGACTAAGTGGTTATCAATGAAAAGTTGAAGTTTTGTGTAGTTTCAATTGGCCTTCAGAATTGATTGATGAGAAGGCGCTGCACTGGTTAGAGTTACTGATTGAAGAATTGATTTTACTAGACTTACAAGAGTGAAGTGAGGATGTGGCCAGACTCCAAGTGGGAGATTGTTGGGTTTGTGGAGTCTATTAATTAAACCCATGAAAATAGACTATTCCGATTCCGATTAGTTTATGGATTAGTCTACTTTTAAGATTTGGACTATAATTTGATTTAGACCTAGTTTCTTCTCTTATAAATACTCATCTAATTGTAAAATCATAACACAACAAATAATGAGATCAATATAAAATTAGTGCGGCTTGTGGAGTAGAAATTTCTGAACCACGTAAATCTTTTTCTTGTGTGATTGTCATTTATTTTCTTGTTCTTGTTTATTCGCTTTGAGTTTTGTTTTTGTTATTGTATACTCGAAAATAAATACATTTAATTTTTTAAAATTATTCGATAAATCGTAAATCGATATTTTAACCTATTATTCGGACTTCTGACGTTGACAATCATGATAAACCTGATAAACCTCTGCATTTGAAGTATACATTTTAACTTATAGATTACTTATAAATTACTTATAAACAACATGTTAGGAGGAAACACACACACATATATTCGAGATTTAAGTCTACCAATAAAGAGTATGCAGACAAACACACAATAATATATTTGACATGAAAAATCCACGTCCCAACTTGTATTATTAATCAAAACAATTATCAATAATACGTCAATGCATAACACCTCAATGGTGCCCCAAACTAATACTTGAGTCAACCAATACTCAAGCATCTCTCACACGATACTTAATACGACTACATTTCTTAAGTATACATCAAAATAATAACATGACTATGTATATATAGTTATCACAAACTTAGCCAACAAAAAATACCTAATCTGATTACAATAATAATTGTACGCCCATACAATTATTACCCATTCCCATTATGATAATAATTGTCAGCACATATAATTATTACTCAATCTCATTATGATAATAATTGTCAAAAAATATAATTACTACCCAATCCAATTATTTTTGTATCACCAAGTCCATATCACATGTTGGGTTTAACCCTAACACAAGGATTCAAATCTGGAACCCTAAATTGTCCATAATTGTCACCCTGTTTATGCTAAATTCTTTGGATCATTGTTTACCTTCCCAGAATTCAAATCTGGAACCCTAAAAGGGAAACTAGCAACTTGTAGATTATGACTCAGATTCATCTGACGAGTTTAACAAGGATGGGAATTTGCGAACTCCCATTGTACCACCTATGACCTCCTTAAGGATGGCTAAGGTGATTTTCCTTGCAGGTACAGCTTGATTATGGAGCTATGAGAGAAGAGTGATACACTTGTGAGAATGAGTGTAAACACGAGTGGAGAGAAGAGTGAAACACATGTGAGGTACACTAAAACACAATCACACACTCACAGTGAGGAAGAAAGAGAAACTACTTGTTATTTCTTTTCCAACCAAGTGAAATATGAGAACTCCTTCAGACGACGGCATACATTCCTTCTTTAAGGGGGAGATAAAAGCTTAAGTAATAGTTTGGAGGATTCCTCAACTAAGGGGGAGAAATAGCAGGGAGGAAGAAAAAGATCCTAAAAATGTACACTACACCACACCATTGTTGTTTGTAACTACGGATCCTATTGTACGGAGAGGTGGTAAACACAAGGTGATTTCCTAGTAAGGGAAGAAGCTGTTAGGGGAGTACCATTGGTTTTTATCTACGGATCCTATTGTACGGGAGAGGTGGTAAAACGAAGGTGATCTTCTTTAATCAGTTGATTCTCATAGGGGGAGAAGCAAGAGATATGGGCTTCTCAACAGGAAATGTGGTTGTACAAATGAAGATGGAACTACTTGAAGATATGTTCAGTCTAGAGGAACATCTACTTGGAATCTGGAAAATGTTAAATCTCATCCAGAACTTTTCTGCTATTTACCCTGCATGTATGTTTATATCTTTTTCTTATTTGTTAGTTGAGTTATCCTCTAGGTATTTGTGTGTTATTGTCTAACAAACAAATAGGGGGAGATTGTAAGTCATATGTCATAGCCTATTTGTATATTCGAGGATTCAACTCAACTCAAATAAGAATGTAATAAGTAAATAGTGGATCTACCGTCAGAGAGATCTCGCAAAGTAACATCTGTCAAAGGATAAAGAAACATTGTTCATCTGCAGACTTGAAGATTCACTGGAAGAAGTTCAAGAATTTGATCATGCCTCAGTGATATAAATCAAGATCGTGGATTTAATCAAGTGACAGAGATCTCGTCAGAGTATCATTAATTACAAGGATTTAATCTGAAGAAAATCAAAGTGTCAAAGTCAAGACATGAAGAAACGTCACGAAAGTTAGTCACTCATGAACCAGACAGTACATCGAGTGTCAACGTTGAAGTGGTGGAATTGATTCATAATTCTCAGTGATTTTCAGAAGATATTCAGAAGAATGGATGCTGCTCAGGGTTAGTATTAATTCTCTATTAATTAATTAAGTCATATAATTTAATTAAGAAAATAAATTATATCTGCAAAGATTAATTTATTGATTAATTAAATTAATTGATTAATTAATTCAGAATTAATTTTAGGAATTTTCAGAAGTTTAATTGGATTAAATTCAATCTTAAATCAGCAAGACAATTGAAAATGAACTAGCATGACAATCTGGATTGTCATACCGATTGTCATGCCAGTTCAAAAGATTGTCCTACCGATAGTCATGCTGGTTCAAACGATTGTCTTGCTAGCTCAAAAGGATAGTCTCACCGATTGTCATACAAGCTTAAAGGATTGTCATTCCAATTCAATTAATTCAGCTGTTGATAAATAGAAGCAGAAGTCATTCAACTCAAAAAATCTCAATCATACAGAACACATTCAAGAACAAAGAAAAGAAAGCAGCCGCCTTGAAACATTTTATTTTCTTCTCTGCTTACATCAAGATCAAAATTCTAGTTTGTTAATGTTAAATCCAAACCACTAGAATTATTTATCTTGTTCTTGTGTAAAAATCTAGCGGATCAAAATCCCTAGAACTTAATCTCAAATCGCGTTTAGCATTTGATTCTAATTATTGCAAAAATAGAAAAAGTTCATGTCGAATTTATTCTAGATTTGTGATAATTGATTTGAGATTAATACCTTGTAATCGATACAGTTGTGGTAACACCTTTCAAGTTTAATAATATTTTTATTTAACTTGAATTTTGTTTCACATTTTTTATTTCGCATTTATTCGATTATTTGGTACTGTTTGTATTCAACCCCCCTTCTACAAACAAATTGGGACCTAACAATTGGTATCAGAGCCTTCTGATTAACGAACAAATCAAGATCCTAGACTTTTGTGATTTTTCAACTCCTTGAATTTTTTATTTATTCAAAAATTCATAGTGACTTCACATAAAGTTGGAACCGTTAAAATTCCACAATTTGATAAAGAGAATTATAACATGTGGAAGAAGAAGATGCTATTATTTTTACAAGTTGCAAATCCCAAATATTCAAACTTGTTAAAGAAGGGTATAAAAACTCCGATGGTTATTGAACCGGAGGTAATAATAGATGGTGTGGTGACTACTAAAGCTAGAACCTATCCAAAAGAGCCTGAAGATTTTACTCCTGCTGAGAAGGAAGAAGCCTCCTTGGATGCCAGCCTTCAATTAATATTAATTGATTCCCTTGATCCCTTGATGAACAGACATGTGATGAACTGTAAAAATTCTAAACACATGTGGGAAACTATTGAGGTAATTAATGAAGGCACAGAGGAAGTTAGGGAGAACAAGTTGGAAATCCTAACCTCTGAATATGAACATTTCAAATCAAATCCAGGAGAAGGAATTACTGAAGTGTTTGAGAGGTACAATGCGTTGATCAACAACCTGAACATCAATGGAAAGTATTATTCAATCAGGGAGGTCAACAAAAAGTTCCTTTTAACACTGCCAGCTCATCTTGAACATAGAATCACTGCCATTAGAGAAGCTAGAGATCTGAGTGAGATTTCTTTGGATAGGCTCTATGGAGTGTTGAAAACCTATGAGTTGGAGCAGATTCAACAGAAGGAAGTCTACGGGAAGGATAGAATGGTCAGCACATCTAATGCACTTGTAGCTGAAGGTCAACAACAACAACAATCTCAACAGTTAGAAAGAATGGTACAGTTTTCCAAGGGTGAGGAAAATGAGTTAGTAGCAGAATATGATCCTCCTACTACAAATCAATCAAGTGATGATTTTTATTCATTAGAAGAGCTGGAGCAATTGGAAGATGAATCAATGGCCCAAATTGTCAAGAGATTCTCCCATGTCAGATTCAGGAGGAATCCCAAGCTTAAGTACAAGTCCAACTACAACAAATTCCAGAAAGGTGGATCTTCATCCTCTAACACCAGCAGTGGTGGGTACAAAACAGGGATGGTTGATCGGAGCACCATTAGATGCTATAACTGCAATGAGTTGGGACACTTTGCCACAGAATGTAGGAAGCCAAAGCAAGTAAGAAAGAACTCTGAAAGGGCTTATCTGGCAAAGGGAAGAAGCTGGGATGATACTGATAGTGAAGATGAAGAAGAAGGAAATCTTGCTCTTATGGCTATTGATGGAAAAGCTTCATTGTCAAGAATAGAGGTAAAACTTTCTGATGCTGAAATGGTTTATCATCTAAGAGGTAAATTAGATTGTGCACGTCGTGATAATGAACTGTTAAGTTTACAGATCACAGACCTTGAGAAAGAGGTCAATGAATTAAGACTTGTGCACATTAATCAAGACAAATTAAAAGAACAGGTATCTTTTCTAGAGAATAGAGTTGACTGTTATAGAAAACTCGAAACTATTCTCAAAGACAAGATCACCGGTCTTGAGACTAAGGTTAGAGCCTACTTCAATTCTTGTTCGAAGGCTAAAGAGTTCTACAGTAAGCAATCTGTTAATCAAACATCTGGAATAGGTTATGATTACAATGTTGCTATTGGAGAATTAGGCATAAACTCCCCTCCTCGTGTCTGTGCTAAAGGGAGGGAAGTACCACATGTGCTTAAGGGTGTTGATGAACCCCTCTATAAACCATCAATTGCTGAACCATTTGATGCGACCTCTTCTGTTATTCAAGAAGAAATACGTGCTGAAGATCTTGCTAATGAGAAGGTTGTTTCCAAGTCAAGTGTGTTGAAAGTTCCAGTCAAAGTTGTGAAAGCAACTGAGACTAACTCAGACACACATGAGTTGGATAACAATAATGCCATATCTACCATGCATAAATTACCTGCTGTTAATCACTCTCATAAAGCATATGGTGTTGCTAATTGTATGTCTTGTGCTTTTAATATGATGTATGCTTATTTTAATGGTAAGCATATTTCTAATAATAAGACTACTCCTCGTCAGCATGTGAATAACAAGAAGCATGATAGGTCTAAGACTGCTAGTCCTTCTAAGGCTAGAAAGGAGACATTTGTGCCTAAGCTTAAACAGAAATTTGTTAAGGCTATTTACAAGGTCAAATGTTCAGTCATTGAAAAAGTTGAGACAATTAAAATTAAAAATGTTGTTTTGCCTGATAAAGGACAGTTCTACAAGTATGCCGGGCCCAACCAAGTTTGGGTTCCGAAGAAGGGTTAATCCATTTGTGTTGCAGGGCATTAAAACAGGTGAAACCGGAAGTGTGGATTCTTGACAGTGGATCATCAAGACATATGACCGGAGATAGAGCCCTGCTATCAAATGTGGATTGAGAAAGCTGGCCCCCTGGTTACCTTTGGAGATAACAGCAAAGGTTTATCTGAGGGATATGGCTGTTTGCAAGCTGGGAATGTTATCATTGTAATTTTGTATATTGTGCTAGGTTATTATCAGGAAGCAGTATCTAACATATAGCACCAGTGACGAGACATGAGAATATTATGACATATCAAGCACCTGCTGCACATTACACTTGGAATTGTACTCTAGTAAGATGTGTACAAGTGTACTCCCGGTTGGTAAGTCAAAAGAGGAAGTCAGTGCACCACAGTTCATGAACTTTGCAGTTGCAGATCTATTGGACTATGCAATCTCTTCTTCACAATCTCACTTCAGGTTGGTATGAACTAGTATACTGCTCAAGCAATCGTCAAGGACATGGTATGGCACTCTAACTGCAGTTACAATTTTATATGAATAAGTAGAGTCGTCATATTTATAACTATATTATCATTAAGCACAATCATATTGTTTTATATGTGCAGTGGTATATTGATTATGCAACATAACAATTAGTATCTAAAGTACTTGACAAGTATCGGTCAATGATATGTTGTTAACATTATGTTGCAGATATTTGTAAGCTTTTGATATGAATGAGAATTACTTAGACTTTACCCTAAGTGATCAATGTTTTATCAAAAACTCATTCATGTTGAAAAACAAAATCAAACTTCTTTCTACATTAGTGATTTCTTATTTCATGTAAAATCTTTTGAAATCACTATTGTAAATCATTTTCTCTCTATTACCATATGTTCTGTGTTACAGGTTCAGTCTCCAATGACTTTCTTTCATTGACAGTCATGAGGTTGAAAACCCACAACGACTATCCCAGACTGTAAAGACAAACACCAAAACAGAACCAACCAACACTCTCTTACCACTAAATATAGTATGAATGAGCGTGAGGGAGATAGTGCCTTAGTGCACCACATAAGGAAGGTTCTGTAGTCAACCCAGTAGCTCTGTCTCCTACATAGATGAGTAGTATTTAAACCGAGACAACTGCTAGCCCCCATACATCTTCTCAAAAAGATGTAATGGCTGAAAAGGCACAAAAACAGTTACTAGATTCATTCTCTCAACAGGGTGAGTCTATTGAATTTTGCCTGTCGGCCAAGGTATCCGATGTAGTGTCACTACCTCAAATATAAACAATTCTTAATGCACAAGGAAAGGTTACACACACAAAGGATGAGTTGACGAAAATAAGAGTTTCGACCATTTTAAGGTCAGATTCGACTGTTCAAGGTTCGTTAGTGGACCAATTGCCTTTACAGGTGTTAGGAGAGGATACTGATCCAAAAGTCATATGTCAGTGGTCAGTGTCTACCTCCCCAGGCTTAAATCCCCTGGATGCATCTGCGGATAGTGGATCTGACATAGGTGCAGATAGGCAACTTGTTGACAATGATTCAGATATTACCTGATGAGTCACAAGGAAATGTCTTCACAGGCATTAGAAGGGAACTTTGATCTTTATGCTAAATTCTTTGGATCATTGTTTACCTTCCCAGAATTCAAATCTGGAACCCTAAAAGGGAAACTAGAAACTTGTAGATTATGACTCAGATTCATCTGACGAGTTTAACAAGGATGGGAATTTGCGAACTCCCATTGCACCACCTATGACCTCCTTAAGGATGGCTAAGGTGATTTTCCTTGCAGGTACAACTGGATTATGGAGCTATGAGAGAAGAGTGATACACTTGTGAGAATGAGTGTAAACATGAGTGGAGAGAAGAGTGAAACACATGTGAGGTACACTAAAACACAATCACACACTCACAGTGAGGAAGAAAGAGAAACTACTTGTTATTTCTTTTCCAACCAAGTGAAATATGAGAACTCCTTCATACGACGGCATACATTCCTTCTTTAAGGGGAAGATAAAAGCTTAAGTAATAGTTTGGAGGATTCCTCAACTAAGGGGGAGAAATAGCAGGGAGGAAGAAAAAGATCCTAAAAATGTACACTACACCACACCATTGTTGTTTGTAACTACGGATCCTATTGTACGGGAGAGGTGGTAAACACAAGGTGATTTCCTAGTAAGGGAAGAAGCTGTTAGGGGAGTACCATTGGTTTTTATCTGCGGATCCTATTGTACGGGAGAGGTGGTAAAACGAAGGTGATCTTCTTTAATCAGTTGATTCTCATAGGGGGAGAAGCAAGAGATATGGGCTTCTCAACAGGAAATGTGGTTGTACAAATGAAGATGGAACTACTTGAAGATATGTTCAGTCTAGAGGAACATCTACTTGGAATCTGGAAAATGTTAAATCTCATCCAGAACTTTTCTGCTATTTACTTTGCATGTATGTTTATATCTTTTTCTTATTTGTTAGTTGAGTTATCCTCTAGGTATTTGTGTGTTATTGTCTAACAAACAAATAGGGGGAGATTGTAAGTCATATGTCATAGCCTATTTGTATATTCGAGGATTCAACTCAACTCAAATAAGAATGTAATAAGTAAATAGTGGATCTACCGTCAGAGAGATCTCGCAAAGTAACATCTGTCAAAGGATAAAGAAACATTGTTCATCTGCAGACTTGAAGATTCACTGGAAGAAGTTCAAGAATTTGATCATGCCTCAGTGATATAAATCAAGATCGTGGATTTAATCAAGTGACAGAGATCTCGTCAGAGTATCATTAATTACAAGGATTTAATCTGAAGAAAATCAAAGTGTCAAAGTCAAGACATGAAGAAACGTCACGAAAGTTAGTCACTCATGAACCAGACAGTACATCGAGTGTCAACGTTGAAGTGGTGGAATTGATTCATAATTCTCAGTGATTTTCAGAAGATATTCAGAAGAATGGATGCTGCTCAGGGTTAGTATTAATTCTCTATTAATTAATTAAGTCATATAATTTAATTAAGAAAATAAATTATATCTGCAAAGATTAATTTATTGATTAATTAAATTAATTGATTAATTAATTCAGAATTAATTTTAGGAATTTTCAGAAGTTTAATTGGATTAAATTCAATCTTAAATCAGCAAGACAATTGAAAATGAACTAGCATGACAATCTGGATTGTCATACCGATTGTCATGCCAGTTCAAAAGATTGTCCTACCGATAGTCATGCTGGTTCAAACGATTGTCTTGCTAGCTCAAAAGGATAGTCTCACCGATTGTCATACAAGCTTAAAGGATTGTCATTCCAATTCAATTAATTCGGCTGTTGATAAATAGAAGCAGAAGTCATTCAACTCAAAAAATCTCAATCATACAGAACACATTCAAGAACAAAGAAAAGAAAGCAGCCGCCTTGAAACATTTTATTTTCTTCTCTGCTTACATCAAGATCAAAATTCTAGTTTGTTAATGTTAAATCCAAACCACTAGAATTATTTATCTTGTTCTTGTGTAACAATCTAGCGGATCAAAATCCCTAGAACTTAATCTCAAATCGCGTTTAGCATTTGATTCTAATTATTGCAAAAATAGAAAAAGTTCATGTCGAATTTATTCTAGATTTGTGATAATTGATTTGAGATTAATACCTTGTAATCGATACAGTTGTTGTAACACCTTTCAAGTTTAATAATATTTTTATTTAACTTGAATTTTGTTTCACATTTTTTATTCCGCATTTATTCGATTATTTGGTACTGTTTGTATTCAACCCCCCTTCTACAAACAAATTGGGACCTAACAAACATGGAAAGGCATATTCTGTGCAAACATGTTATTCCGGTAAGGCATGCTAAATGGCATTTGAGGCATACTAAATGCAGCATAGTAAGGATTTTTTGGAAATGGCATATTAGCAAATTTTGATTAAAATTATGTGTAGGCATAACATTCACAGGAATTGTGGGCATGTTGGGAAATGAAGGGGGTGCAGACATAGGTGCAGGCATAGCAAGTTTGCAATTAACAGACAAATGATTAACACTACCACACTTCACACGAGTTTTTCTAGGTGCATATTTATCAGGTGTGTAGTTGATATGTTTGTTAATTCCTACTTTCCCATTCCTATTACTTTTTGTTTTAGATATTTCTTTAACCTCAATCTTCTCCAATTTGTCATTCAACTTCTTCATTCACATGTGCCCTACATTGACTCTCTTGTTTTCTTTCACTTGACTTGTTTCTCCTATAACAAAGTTCTTGGAAATTGATTCATATTTCTCATTTAACTTAGCTAGCTTGACTTTGCTAACTGGTTTCCTTTCACTTGACGGATGTGGTTCTTTGTCTTTCCACGGATAATTCTTTTGATCGTTCAATGGATAATCTTCATTATCCGACGAATCCACATTCGTTTAAAGTCCTTCTTCCAAGTTAGGATTCAGTTTCTCCTTGCTCTTTTTCCAGGCTTCTTCACAGAAAGACTCTATACCTTGAACTTTAGTAATTTGAGCATGGACATCTCTAGATGATTTCCAAGCCTTAATTACTTCCTTTACTCGTTCAAGATGCTTTCTTAAAATCTCATCTTTCTTTAAGGATTCAGTCAGTTCATCTTTTGCAATCTTTCATTCTATCTTTAGTCTCTCAAACTCAACAAATTAAGTTTCTAACACATTGTTTCTTTCACTCAAAAACAAATTGTTCTCTTTAATCTTAGTGTTTTCTTTAGTGAGTGATTTGAGTGTAACACGCAGATGATATAATTCAGTAGACATGTCATTTATAGCATTACACTCAGCTTTAGATAAATGTGCCAGATTAGTGGTGATTACCTGATTACTGGATGAATTAACCTCCGTTTCATCTGATTTGGCCATAAGTGCTAGATTGACATAGCTTGTATCATCATCGTCATCTAATCCATCAGCAGCCCAGTCATTTTCCTGAGTTAGAAAAGCCCTTTCCTTTTGTTTGAGCAACTCAAAGTATTTCTTCTTGTAATCCACAGGCTCAAACTTCTTTCTATCAGAATTAGGCTTTATGCATTCACTTGCAAAATGACCACTCAAACCACATTTGAAATATTTGAATTTGGACTTGTCAACCATGTTTCTGTTTGGCTTGGATGCTCCAAAATTCTTCTTGGATTTGAGCTTGGAAAACCTTCTGGATAGACTAGCCAGATGTTCATCTATGTCATCCATATCATGTTGACTAAGATTGTCTTCATGTTCAGCTACTAGCCCTTTTCCTTTGCCTTCACAACCTCTAGAGTTTGGTGCAGATTCCACAGCTTCTACCTTCATCTCTTTCTCTCTCTCTTGCTCAGCAACCAATGCAATGGATCCTCCTTTTTTTCTTCCTTTTTCCAGCTGTTCATCCTGTTCTATCTCAAGCTCATAGGTCTTTAGAATGTCATACAGTCTATCCATAGTGAATTTCTTATAATCTTGAGAATTTCTAAGAGAGACTGTCATGAGCTTCCATTCCTTCGGTAGAGTGAATTCTTTATAATCTTGAGAATTTTAAAGGAATTTGAGATTGGAATCCTTTTTCTGGTAGATTCTTCCATGCAGCTTTAGAGCATTTAGTAGCTTTTGAAATCTACTAAAAATGTCAGTTAATGTTTCACTGTCTTCACAATGAAAGTACTCATACTGTTGAATCAAGAGGTGCATTTTGTTTTCCCTTACTTGCTCAGTTCTATCACATAAAATTTGAATTGTATCCCAGACATCCTTAGAAGTTTTGCAATTGATGATATTGTCAAACATGTCACCATCAACACCATTAAACAAAATGTTCATGGCCTTTTTATCCTTATGAACTTGCTCAATATCTGGAATAGACCATTCTGCTCTAGGATTTGGGATAGATGGTTCATTACATGTAGCAGCTCTCATAGGGACATGAGGGTATTTCTCAATACAATCCAAATATTCTTCATCTTGAAAGAGGAGATGCATGTGCATTTTTTCACCTTTCAGTGGTGATAGTTGTCTTTGTCTAAAAATGGAATTTTTACTCCAACATCTTTTCTGCTCATCTTGTTAGTTGTTATGATCTTTAAACTATTTGTACTTCAAGAGCTTGCTCTGATACCAATTGTTATACCCAAACAATCTAACAAAAAATTACAAAAGGGGGGTTGAATGTAATTCTGGTTCCTTTTTCAATTTCAAGAAAAACTCTAACTCAAATATATAACAGTGTTTGATTAGGCAAACGTGCGGAATGAAAATATTGAAGTAATCAAACACAAATTAATTAAACACGAGTATTTAAAAACATTCTGGTGGATTGAACTTTTCCACCAGATATATATATATATATAAGATCGCGAAATATGTGATGCAAGCTTTGCACACTGCTGCTTACAAGTAGAATTACAAGAGCAAAGAAATTCTTCTCAAGTACAACCTTTTCTATTTCTCTAATTCAAGTACTTACTGTACTACTAGCTACTCTTGGTTTATATATTACCAAGTTACAAGTGAATAAGACAAACTAATAAAACAAAATGTGTCTTTGCCTAATCACATGTTTCTTCATTTCTCCATCTAGTATCTTTGATTTTCTTCAAGCTTGAAAATGAAAATGTTTACTTGTTCTCTAAAACATGTAAATAGGCTGTCACATTCCATTTACATATAATCAACCCATGTGACTGTGAAGTCACTATCAACTGCAATTTGAATTAGAACATCCGTTGAAACTTCACTGGATCATCCGTTGAGACTGTGTTGGATCATCCGTTGAAACTTCATTAGATCAACCGTTGAATGTGATTTGGATCATCCGTTGAAACCTTGTCAAATCATCCGTTGAAAGTATTCCATAGCAGTTAACTCCATTTCACTTATGCAAAATTACAGGGCATCTAATATGTACAATTAGCCAACCTATTTTGCATATCAATCTAGTAGTCAACATGACTTTGAATATTCTACAACTTCTAGATCTCTAAGGTATTGTAGTATACATGAAGGTGTTACAAAACTTATATATACATAAGCTACTCTCTCAACGGATGTTAAAGTGATCATTTGTTGAGAGCTACAAAAATACTAAATTAAATCTACTAAGGTGTTTTGGTGAACTTATCATCAAGCCTATGACATATTCCTAACAGATTTGGTTGAAGATTTTTCTTGAGGAGTCGGGCAAGAAACAGGAGGACAGTGCTTTGTATAGCAACAATCAGAGTGTTATTCATCTTGCGACGAATCCCATGTTTCATGCTAGGACAAAGCATACCCAGCTGAGATATCACTTTACAAGAGAGTTGATAAGCAATGGTACTTTGTACTTGAAGCAAATCCTTGATTCAAAAAATTCTGTAGATATGTTGACTAAGTGGTTATCAATGAAAAGTTGAAGTTTTGTGTAGTTTCAATTGGCCTTCAGAATTGATTGATGAGAAGGCGCTGCACTGGTTAGAGTTACTGATTGAAGAATTGATTTTACTAGACTTACAAGAGTGAAGTGAGGATGTGGCCAGACTCCAAGTGGGAGATTGTTGGGTTTGTGGAGTCTATTAATTAAACCCATGAAAATAGACTATTCCGATTCCGATTAGTTTATGGATTAGTCTACTTTTAAGATTTGGACTATAATTTGATTTAGACCTAGTTTCTTCTCTTATAAATACTCATCTAATTGTAAAATCATAACACAACAAATAATGAGATCAATATAAAATTAGTGCGGCCTGTGGAGTAGAAATTTCTGAACCACGTAAATCTTTTTCTTGTGTGATTGTCATTTATTTTCTTGTTCTTGTTTATTCGCTTTGAGTTTTGTTTTTGTTATTGTATACTCGAAAATAAATACATTTAATTTTTTAAAATTATTCGATAAATCGTAAATCGATATTTTAACCTATTATTCGGACTTCTGACGTTGACAATCATGATAAACCTGATAAACCTCTGCATTTGAAGTATACATTTTAACTTATAGATTACTTATAAATTACTTATAAACAACATGTTAGGAGGAAACACACACACATATATTCGAGATTTAAGTCTACCAATAAAGAGTATGCAGACAAACACACAATAATATATTTGACATGAAAAATCCACGTCCCAACTTGTATTATTAATCAAAACAATTATCAATAATACGTCAATGCATAACACCTCAATGGTGCCCCAAACTAATACTTGAGTCAACCAATACTCAAGCATCTCTCACACGATACTTAATACGACTACATTTCTTAAGTATACATCAAAATAATAACATGACTATGTATATATAGTTATCACAAACTTAGCCAACAAAAAATACCTAATCTGATTACAATAATAATTGTACGCCCATACAATTATTACCCATTCCCATTATGATAATAATTGTCAGCACATACAATTATTACTCAATCTCATTATGATAATAATTGTCAAAAAATATAATTACTACCCAATCCAATTGTTTTTGTATCACCAAGTCCATATCACATGTTGGGTTTAACCCTAACACAACACGTACAAAAATGTAAATATTGAACAGAAAAATAAAACTGAAGTTGAATGGAATTACAAACAAAAATAAAAAGACTTGGTTCACTTTTGTTTTCGAGGTAAAAACCAATACTAATAAAAATGTCAGTAGCCTCACTGAACATTATATCTCTCAAACTGAAAGTATCAAATACTCCAGTTGCAGGTGTCTTTAACTCGCACCAGAAGTGTACACTTCACATTTTCTTCCTTTTCTAAAGATGATAATAACTGAGCAACTAAACAGCATCGACTGATTTATAAACAATCTGGAGGCATCTGTCTTCCAACTGATTTTCCCTCAACATTCCTACAGTAAGAAACTGCTGCTCCTCCCGGACCTTTGTATTTCAAGTTGATGTTATCTAGTGTTACTTTGTCACAAGGCTGAGCTCCGCTACATTTTAAATTCACTGCGGTTTTCGAGCTTGAGGTACCATATATGGTTTTAAATGTGACATTACTAATTTTAATTTGTGATTGCGCCTGCATTTATGAATAATGTAATAAGTTTACCGTATAGAAATCGCAAAAATTAGCTCCAAAGGCAAGACTCATGGCCGAGAGACACAGAACTTTACCTTTTCGTCGCAGGGAGGATCTGGACAATAGTTTTGATCAAATACGATGGGGTTTTGCACTTGATTAATAAAAATGTTTCGGAATGTCAAATTTGAAACCATGCCAAATAATGAGGGTGCCCATGTTTTTACTCTCAAGCCATTCTGAGTGCCACTGATGTTGCAGCTGAGCACTTGTATATCATGAACTTGTTCGTACAATCCTTTTCCGAGGCTTCCTATACTGATGCCATGTCCCGGGCCACATGAAACGTATGTGATAAGAACATTGTTGGTGTTCTCGATCATGGATATGCAATCATCTCCTGTGGCAATGATAGACCGTGAGATATTGATATTGCTAGATGCTCCGAGACGAATACCATCCGTGTTTGGGCTATCGGCAGGAGCTATCAATCGTACTTGGTTGATTGTGATATTTGTACATGAGTAAAAATTCATATGGGCATTTTTGCTGTTGAGTGACCTGAGGTGGTGTATTCTTGAATTTGTGACAAAATCAAATGTCATTGTCTGTTAAGAAAAGCACACAACAATAAACAGAGTGTCTATTTTAGTAATTAAAAAAATAACACAGAAATATTGATATATATTAAGTTTACTCCTAAATTTGTATAAGATATCAGACTCTCAATGTAAATTAAAGATACCATGTTTAAAAAACAAAAGAAAAAATTGCAGAAAGTGAAGTGAAAATTCATAACAGTAAGGGCAAAAAATCAACTTACAGCAGGAAGCTGCCTGCAATGAGGATTGGTTTTACAGTCATTGAAGGGCCAAGCTGAAGCACCCTGTCCATCCAATGTACCACCACCTCTGATCAACAACTGGTCAACATATCTAAAGGTGATCCACTTATCTGTGAACTCTGCTGGATCTGTAGGAGCTACAACAACTCCCTGAATCAGAAATCCTGTGACTCCTTTGCATCGCCCAACAAAAACAACAGGACCAAGCTTGTAAGTTCCTATCGGCACTACAACCCAACATTTTCCATTACAGTTGCATGCTTTTGTCCATGCTCTAAGAAATGCCTACAGATAAACAAACAAAAATGAAGGGAAAAAGAGCACAAACATATTGCTTTCTATGAACAAATCTCTTTCCTGCTTACTTGAGAATTATCTGTTTTTCCATCTGAGACTGCTCCATATTTTCGGACGTCATAAAATTTGTTGAGGGCAACTCCTTCATCATCATTTCCATCCGGGGCCGCACCATATCTTTGGACATCGTAAAATCTGTCCGATATACCCTTGCTAGCATCACATATGCAGAGAAATCCAAGGAATATTAGCAAACCGGTGAATTCTGGAAGAAATGCATTTGAAGCCATATTTTCTTGTACAATCAAATCTACTGATCTTTTTACACATTTAGCTTTAGATGTAACAGTAGTTTATATAAGGTGACATACATGAAATGGTGAAAATGTATGTTACTAAAATCCCTTTTAAGAAAAGATTTACTACTGAAAGAACCAAAGTTGGACAATATATATCTTAATGACATAACAAAAAAGAAAGTTTCTGGATATAGCAGACAAAGACATATTAGTCATGAAATATTATTCATTATATGACAAAATTGAAAAAATTTAATGAAAATACTCAAAACAGAGAATACTAGAGGTTTTAAATTTTATATCTACCATTTGTGGGGGCGTCAAAATAATTATCATAATAATTGTATTTTTGCAAAAGAAAAACCTGGATATTATACAAAGGATTATTGTTTTTTAAGATTTATCTCATAGTCATCAACTTTGTTCTATATTAGCCATTACCAGATAATAATAGTACCATTTGCAAGTTACTCAGTTTAAACAGTCACTATATTTCATTTTTATTTTAAAATAGAGTTAGACAAAGTTTCTCATAAGACATTTTCAAAATTAATTTCATCATCAGTTATATAATACATGTATTTAATTTGCCTTCAGTGACAAACAATAAAGGACATTACTAGCAAAATTAAGTTTATGTCCTAAAATATGTTAAAAATGGAAGACATCCATGACATTATAAGTAGATAAATACATGGACTAGAATGTGTTCATATGAAGATGGTAACAAAGGATTTGGTACTCACTATGCAAGAAAGATCCGATGACATTCATTATATCCTATATATAATTAGGGTAAGACACATTTTAATGGTAAGATTAGATGATTAGGGGTTAACTAGATCATTTAAAAACTAAGTTAGCTATGAGCTTCACATACACCCGCTCTTGGGTTGTACATATACATTAATTAATTAATACATAATATATTACAACAAATAAACATTCAATTAAAAATTAAAAAAAAATTAAAAAAATTATACTAGGTGTGAAACACTATATATAATTAGTGTAAGGCACTTAAAATGGTAAGATTAGATGGTTTGGTCTGTTAGTTGTTCGCGTTTATGATGATAAGATTCTTCAACAACAAAATGCAGAAACAACAGAATGAAAGCAATACTATATCCGAGACTATCAATGCAGTTTTCCAGGAGTGCAGTTTGGGTTGGTTAGGGTTTTTATGTATCTTGTTTGACTGGATAAATATCTCTCTAACTTATCTCAAACAAACCATATTTTATAAATCAAGTTTAAATCTCTCAAGCCTTATCTTTACTTGATTTATCCTTTTCAACTTACTAACAGATTAGTTTCAAAGTATCATTCAAATATTTTCAAACAAACTTATCTTCAAATCTTATCTATCTTATCTTTTGTTTGAAAATAAATCTGTTAGAACTTTGTCTATAAATACAACTCATTATTTCAGATTTGTTGAAAATGCTTTCACGTCAATCTTTCATCATCTGAAAACACTTTCTTGTTTTATACCAGAGATACATATCCAGAAAACAAGAAACTTAGTTTGAGTTGTAAACTTTCATATTATATTCTTGTATCTGAAAGGTGTATTATATCACTTGTCCCGGGTTGTGGGAGTTTGATTATAACAGGAAGGTCAAGTAGCTTTGTGCTAGGTAGCTGTGTGCTAGGGAAAGGTTTCTTTCAAGTAGGCCAAGTTTGTAATTAAGGAAAGTTTGTAAGTACTTTGTTTTAAGTGGATATAATACATTATCTATGCTAGTTGGCATGGGGACTTGTATGTAGGCCATAGACTAGGTATAGGGGCCGAACCAAGTGAAAACTTCTGGTGTTTTTACTTTTCAGTTTTCAGCATTCTGTATTCTATTACTGTTATTTACTTTCTGCAGTTAATTGAGACTGTCCCATTCATTGTCTCATTTGTAAAGGGACTGTCCCATTTGCATAAGAGACTGTCACATTTGCCTTGACAGTTAGAATAATATATTATCTATCGAGCCATCGAATTTTATTTGGTATCAGAGCAGGTGCATTTAATTCTCTTTTTAGTGTTTATTTTGCTAGCGATCCATGACTCAACCAGATAGGTATTCAAACAATTATCCACCACTGCTTCATGGTGCTGAAAACTACAATGAATGGAAGTTTCGGATGAAAATCTTTCTCCAGCGTGATGCATTCGAATGGGATGCTGTAGAAAATGGTTTTATAACTCCTATGAAAGAAGGGAAGCCAAAATCTCCCAAGGATCTTTCTCCCGAAGAAGTGAACGCAATGGACTCCAATGCTAAAACTATGAACTCACTTCTCAATGGCATGGTAGCTACAGAATTAAGAAAAGTATCAGCATGTACTACTGCCAAGCAGATCTGGGATACGATCAAAGTCAGCCACGAAGGCACGTCTAAGGTACGTGAAGTAAAATTAAGTATGCTCATGAGTGACTATGAAAGTTTCAGGTTGGAAAGAGATGAAAGCGTTCGAGATGCTCAAGGGAGGTTTCTGACATTGATGAACTCTATCTCACTTCTGGAAAGGATCATTCCTCAATCTGAGATCAATAGGAAAATCCTCAGAGCAATGCCAAAGAAGTTTGCTCCAAAGGTTACCATTCTGTATGATTCAACACTACTTTCGACTATGGACACTCTAACACTGTTCAGTGAATTGGAAGAATTCGAAAATCAGCTACGCAAATATGATGAAGAAGATGAAGCTCCTCGTAAGAAAACTCTTGCACTTAATGCAGATGCAGACGAGTCTCCTGATGATTCTGATGAAGAGATTGCCCTTCTAACAAAGAAGTTTCATAAATTTCTTGCCAAACGGAATGCCTCCAAACGACCTATGAAGTCACAGTTTCCAAAGAAGGACTTCAAATCTAATCCGAAATGGAGAGTAAAACAAATCAAAGCAAGGATACCTGTTTTGAGTGTGGAAAGAAAGGGCACTTCAAAAAGGACTGCTACAAGCTGAAGAACAAAAAGAAGGCATTAATTACTTGGAGTGATGATGAATCTGATGTGGAGATCGATTCAGACGATGAAGTTGCTCAACTTTGCTTCGCAGGACTCGAGGACAACTCTAGTGACAATGATGAGGTACAGAATATTAAGTATAATTCAAATATATCTTCATCGATGTTAAATTTGCAGGTCCAAGTTAAGAAGCTAAAAGAAAAGAATGCTTATTTAAAACAAGCATTAAGTGAAGTTCTTAGTGAAATGGATGATCCCATGAAGGAAGAAGCCTTGGTTGCAGAGAACAAATCCTTGCTTGAAAGGATTTCAAAACTTACTGAAAAAAATCAATATCTCAAAAATGAAATTGAGATGAAAGATGTATGTCTTGAAGCCTTGAAGAAAGAGTCATTATTTGTCGATCCAAAAACCGTTAAAGAAGACAGTACTCCTGATCCACTGGTTCCGGAATTAAAGCAGAAAGTTAAACAGCTTGAAAAGGATTTGGCTAAATGTTTCCATGGAGAAGGAACTTTGAATGCTCTATTTGGTGAACAAAAATCTTCTCTTGATAAAGGAGGTTTAGGATGTGAATCAATCAAGAAACGCACATTTCAAGGAGGGTATAAGCGAGCTCTCATCAAATATAAGATGCCTTATGAGAAATGTCGAGATTGTGGCAAAGCTGGTCACCCTACATCTGAATCTAGATTATGTGGTATCAAGGGCCACTCCTCTAACTCATCTTATAAATCGTCTGCTAGATATAAATCTGCTAATACTTCTGTTAATATTGTTCAAATGTGGATTAAGAAATCAGATAGACATTTATATAAGATTTGTGATACTAACCAACCAGGACCCAAAGTTAAGTGGGTACCTAAGAGATAAAGAAATTTTTGCAGGTATATTTGAAGGTCCATGTTCCGTGAAATAAATGGATCATCGACAATGGTTGTTCACGTCACATGACAGGTGATAAATCCAAGTTTCTATCTCTAGTTGCCAAGGAAGGTGGCTTAGTTACTCTTGGAGATTCAAACACCGTCCGAATTATTGGAAAAGGCACCATTGGTAATGACAGGTTTGTTATTTCTAATGTTCGTTTAGTTGATGGTTTGATATATAATCTTATTAGTGTAAGTCAACTTACTGATGCTGGCCATAAGGTTAAGTTCGATAAAGATGTATGATATATTGGTACTAAGTCTAACGAGTTTGCTTTAGTTGCCAAAAGAAAAGGAAATATTTTCGTGTTAGATTTTGATGAATAGCAGGAGGAAATTTATCTTGCTACTGTTCAAGATCAGCAGAATCTTTGGCATCGACGTCTAGGTCATGTTCACATGGATCTTCTTCGGAAGATATCTTCTCATGATTTGGTACGAGGTTTACCAAAGCTGAAGTACAAGAAAACAGAACCTTGTACAGCTTGCCAACTTGGAAAACAGGTGAAAACTTCCTTTACTACTAAGAATAAAATATCAACTTTTGTTCCTTTGCAGCTCCTTCATCTAGATCTTTTTGGTCCAGAAAGGTATGCAAGCTTGGGAGGTAGTATGCAAGCTTGGGAGGTAAGAATTATGCTTTTGTCATAGTTGATAATTATTCTTGTTTTACTTGGGTATTATTTTTACGAACTAAGAATGAAGCTTTTGTTGAGTTTAAGGGTCTTATTACTAACCTTGAGACTAAGTATTCATTTAAGCTCAAGACTATTCGTAGTGATCATGAAGGTGAATTCGAGAAGGATTTCATAACCTTCTGCAAATCGAGAGGAATCACTCATGAATTCTCAGCTCCTCGAACTCCTCAGCAGAACGGAGTAGTAGAACGCAAGAACAGGACTTTACAGGAAACTGCCAGAACTCTACTGCATGAAAGTAAGCTTCCAAGAAAATTTTGGGCTGAAGCTGTAACGACTGGGAAATTTACGTTTATATTATATCTGAATCATAATCAATAAGGTGTGTTAATGTGTCATTTATGTGTGATTATCTGTTAAACCCTGTTTGTTATGTGTTACGTGCATTTCGTGTCATTTCTGTATTTTTAAGGTATTTTTCAGATATTTTATTAGGCATTCATCGTTTTCATTTCAAACGTTTTACGACCCAAACAATGATTTTAAAGCCAGTATTTCAAATAAAATAATGGGTCTTATTTTTTATCAAATGGCTTTTACAATCGCATTATTCTAAACATCTAGATATTTTATAAATTTTCTCGTTTTACAAAAAATGACTTTTCCGGGCCTCATTGGGTGTCAAAAACCCCACAAAAATCACATTTTTATTTTTATAAAATTATAGGACTTTCATTTATATTATTTCTTTGCATTTTTGCATTATTCACAATTTGTGGGAAATTTTGGCATATATATTGTATATATAAAATATTTTTAAATTAAATTTTAATACTCAAAAATTATAAAATTAGGGGCCTATTAATTTTAAAAAGTTTAGAATTAGGGTCTTAATTTTAATTAGGAGTATTAATTTTACTACTATAAATAGCCTAATTTTTATTTAATTAATCATAATTATTAATAAAAAATCAGAAAAATATACAAAATTCTCTGCAGCCGGGTCAGGTTGAACAAATTCGGGTTGAGGATTCAATCGTTGATTTTGATCTGATTTCTGTACCAAATCAAGCAGTTCGAGTATCCAAATCGAAGTTTTTGATCTGTTCTTTCCATTTCTAGCATCAATTTCACATTTTAATTCGTAGTTTTTGATTTTCAAATTTTAGGGTTTATGTTCGAATTAGGACTTTTTGATTCTGGGGTTATTATGATGTTTTGATGATTGATATAGCTTTGTTAGATGATTTACAGTTATTTCATGGTGTTTAATTGAACAAACGATTCCTGGATAGTGATTCACGATTTCTAGGGTTTATGTCGGATTTTTTAAAACACAACTCGATGATTTCTGTGAATATTTGGTTCTTGTAATGTTAGGGCTTTGATTGTATATGTTCTTAGCTTCAATTTGCACTATAGAACATTAAGTTTGGTTTACAGAATCAAAAGATAGATTTTTGGTTGGAGTTGAATTCGATTTTTGACCGGAGATGAAGATTCTGAGATGTTTTTGGTATGTTGTGGCCGGAATCCGATTGGTGAAGTGATTTCGACTTGATTCCAGCTTAAAAACGAACCAAACGGTTCCGTTTTTGGCCTGAAAATGGCTCACCGGATTCTGCACCGGTGGCCGGATTCTGGGCAAAATCCGGCGTGTTCTTCAGGACCCGGATTTTGACCCGTTTGACCCGTGTAAAATACCCGGGTTTGATTTGATTTTGTCAGGAATGGTTTTCTGACATATGTTTCTGGAATTTTGAATTTAATTTTATTTTTATTAATTCTAAAAATCAGATTTATTTATTTTATAAATTGATTAATTAATTGTTTAATTAATTGATTTATTTTATAAATAATTCTGAATTATGTTCTAAAAATCAGATTGAATTATTTTCTTAATTATTTATTATTTAATTATTATTTATTAATTATTTAAAAATGATTAATTATTTTGATAATTAATCAAATAATTTTCAATAAATCATAATAAATTCATTTTAATTTCAAAAATTATAGAAAAATCATTTTTAATTCTGATTTTTCTTAAATAATGATTTAAAAATTATTTTTTAGTTTTAAAAATTAATAATAATTATTTACAGTGAATAATAAATGGAATTATCAGTATTTAATTAATAATAATTCAACCGTTAGTCCGATTCGAGTGAAACGAAAGCCTATTGACTCAGAAAAATGAATTCTCTTCATTAAAAATAATATCAAAGCTTAATTTCTTCTAAAAATTAGTTGATTTTGTTACTTGTTTGATTATCAGTTGTAATGTGTGCCGGGACGAGTCCGAAAAATTCCGGAAAAATGGGAAATGAGTCAGATAACGATTAGTTGAGCGATCAGCGAGTCGATTTTGGTTCTAAAAATTATTTTAACTATAAAAAATGATTATGTGCCTATGTGCTTATGTGTATTACGTGGTTAATTGAGTCTTAATTGCTAGTAAGTAATATATGAGTCAGTCATAAGCGCATGGGTAGATGTTAGGAACGGTGTGAAGTCGATTCAAGATACAAATGAAGTACGACGTGACTTAACCAGTCTGTTTTGCCAACAGAAGCTAAGCCAGCCAGGTAATTTGAGTCGGTATTAGTCCAAGGTGATAGACGAAAGTGATCTAATTGCAGTGAGTCGCGCAAAAGGCAAGTTTTTCCCCTATTCTACTTTCAGAATAGTGATATTAATTCAAATGCTTATCACATTTGCACTCTTTTGATTATTGTTCTTAATCACTGATACACACTTGTTATTCCTTTGTTCATATTTCATTTCGATTCTTGATTTCTCCGTTTCTTTGGATACTTGGTTCATATTCCATTGATGATACATTGAGATTGATATATTCTGGTGATTAGAATATGTCAAAGCATACCGATTGTTCCGGTTGCTAAGCGATGGACTGGATAATGATATTTTGGGATTGAGTGTGTCTTAATCCTGAGGACCGGGATGACTGGTGCCTCGACGTGGGCCGTAGTGCCTGGGTACCCGACTGAATCTATATATTAAGATATGGATCTGCATTATATTCTGACTGATCAGCAGAATATAGATGCGAACTTGTTTCCAGTTTAGTTCATTTGTACTCGCCAGTAATGGCCTTCTTTCTATTCTCGTGGGGTTATATATTTGCAGATATACTCGGGATGACGGATTCATTTAAAATACTTTAACACTGTTTATATTTTGTGGACTTGTTGAGCAATTTTTGGCTCACCCCTTTTGTTGTTATTCACCTTATTATTTTCAGTTAAGAAGGAATATGAAACCCATCAGGACTCGAGTGGTAAAGAAGCGGGTCAAGCCTCGGGATCCTCTCATACCCAAGGTGTTGATCCCAATCCAGGAAGAAAGCTTTGAGTTGCCCGAACAGGTGGAGTGTTGATAGATAGTGTGTGTGTTTGAATAAAAGTTGAACTTAGTTTAAAATGAATTAGACAATGGTTTGTAATAAAGAAAGTTTGTGAGATTTTGAATGTTGGTTTGTAATAAAAGTAGTTAGTGGTTCTTGTTTTCATACTTCAACCTAAAAAGATCCTGGTTAGTGTTAAAGGGGTTTAATTTCATTTCTTTATTAATTATTAATCAGATTGTACAGGTTTGGTGATTAGCTAGTAACCCCCAGACTTATACCCCGGGTCTGGAGGGCGTTATAGGTTTGGCATCAGAGCTGTAGGTTTGGTCCCTGAAAACAAGAACATTAGGATTAAGATAGGATAGGGAGATCACATAATATAGGGATAGTCAAATTAGGAAGAATAGTGTTAGGATTTAGGTCAGATTAGAATAGGGAAGTATAAATTTTTAGGATTGTTAGTGACCTTTTCTTTTCTTTGGTACATTATCAGATGGCATCTTCTGGTTATTCTGCGTCTTCCGAGAGGACAGTCACTGGGCCAGCAGCACCAGTTATACCTCCAGTATCTGAGTATATGTTTCCTCCTCTACCACCTCCACCACCATTGCCACAGGAGTCGGTACCACCAGTACAGGGGATAGTTCATGACCCCATAGAGATGTTTGATCCATTTGAGTTCCTTGAGCCGATGGTTCCTTTACCAGTTGAGCATCAGTTTATACCGGGTATTGAGCAGGAGTTACTACCACCACCATTGTTACCTCCTATACCAGTGCATGCCCCAGAGCCGGACATAGTTCAGATGATTCCATTCGAGGGGATGGGAGAGCATAATGTGGATCTACAGTTAGGTTTACCACAGTAGGGTGCAGGTATACCGAGGGTTCCTTCACAGGAGCCAGTAGGTCAGGTTGCTCAGCCGTATATGGTACCATATCATGAGTATAGAGTTATGAGGGATGATGTGGAGTATTGGCGGGCACAGTGTCGAGAGATCATGCATCTGTTTGATCAGAGGGACAGAGGACCGTTAGCGGCCCTACAGCCGGATTACTATATGAGACAGTGATTATATTCAGTGTTGATGAGTGCTACTTGGGAGCTTGATGATTTGACCCATGATGGACCACCTTTTTTCGCAGAGTTCTACAGGATATTCCGATTGGCACAAACTTTGGTCCAGGCACTTAGAGAGGAGCTTAGGCGTATTCCGCCTGGATTTTGAGGCAATGATAGTTTAAGACAGTGACTCCAGAGTACATGTGTATATAGAGGCAGCATAGTATAACCTAGTGAGTAGTGTGTATGCGTGTATCAGTAGTTTAACTTGTAGTAGTAGTTTAACTTGTAGCGATAGTGTGACTTGTAGCCGTAGTGATTACCAGTAGCCCGAGACTTTTTGTATCAAGCATTTACACATGAAGCTGGTGTCACATATATATATATAAGATGAACTTTTTCAATTCCTTTTATTTAAACTTCAGTCTTTACAGTTTTACAGCATTTACTTTCACTTTATTGTTTTACAGTTTTTTATATTATAATTCCTGTTGAAAAAAAAAAGAACAATCATTTTATTTAACTGTTTATATTTCCAGTTTTTATATTCAGCAACTATTTTCTTTATATAAATCATGTTATTAATACTGGATAAATCGTTTTCCTTACATATTGTCAATTGTTTATTAAACTGTTAAAGAAATATCACCTGTTTTATTATCAGAAGAAGATGGCACCAAAGAGAAAGACTAGGGCTGAGACCTCTAACAGCAATTCCGAAGACCAGACTAATGAGACCATGAACCAAATGTTCCATCTGATGCAACAACAGATGGTAATGATGCAGCAGCAGATGCAGCATCAACAACAGCAGATACAACAACAAATGTTGCAACAGCCACCTCGTTCTAAGCCTCAATTACCACAAGTATTACCTGTTGTTACTTTTAAGCAGTTTCAGTCAGTTAAATCTCCAGAATTTGAAGGGTCTACTGATCCTATTAAAGCTACCACCTGGTTAAAATAGATAGAGAAAGCGTTTGCACTGGTGAAGATAGGTGAGGACCAGAAGACTGATTTTGCTAGTTACTTGTTGAAAGGAGAGGCGAATTATTGGTGGGAATCTAAAAAGGCTTTGGAGGGTGAAGATGTTATTGCGTGGGATAGGTTTAAAGAGTTGTTTTTAGAAAAGCATTTTCCTCGCTATGTGAAGAACCAAATGCAGATTAAGTTTCTAGAACTGAAACAGGGAAATATGTTCGTGGCAGAATATGAAGCCAAATTTACTGAGTTGGCTAGGTTTGTTCCAGAACAGGCTGACACTGAAGAGAAGCTAGTTTAAAGGTTTCAAGAAGGGTTACGACCATGGATTCGTGGCCAAGTTGCAGTTTTCGAATTGACGACGTATACCGTCGTAGTTCAGAAAGCTCTGATTATAGAAGGGGAAAGTGAAAGATCTCAGCAAGACAAAGGACAGGGAAGTTTCCAAGATCGCTCCAGCAGAAAGCCGGGATTCCAAGCCCGGGCAAATTTGAATTTTAAAAGGATAGGACAAGGTCCACAGAAAGCAGGTAATCGTTTCCAAACCTCCAGTCAGCAGGGAATGGTCAGAGTTCCAGTGCCGTACTGCAAGACATGTAATCGAAAACATACTGGTGTATGTATAAAAAGGGATGTAACGTGTTATCGGTGTAAGCAGAAAGGGCATTATTCTAACGAATGTCCAACAGGTAGAACAACGGAAATGACTTATTTCCAGTATGGAAAGAAAGGACATATCGCCAGAAATTGCAAAGGACCAGCTATGGCAGCCAGTATTTCAAGAGTGTTGGCATTACCTCCGCCGCCGCCTAATCAACCCAAAGCAAGAACTTTTAACATGACAATGAAAGAAGCAGTGCAGAGTCCAAGTATGATTGCAGGTACGCTTTTGGTGAATTCCGTAAGTTCAAAAGTATTAATTGATTCTGGAGCTACTCGTTCATTTATTTCTAAAGAATTTCTTGATAAGTTACATTGTGGAATCGAATGGTTGGGTGAGACGTTAATTATAAAATTAGCGAATGACGACCAAGTTCCAGTGGATCGAGTATGTCCTGCGTGTGATATAGAAATAGTTGGACATCATTTTTCGGTAGATTTAATTCCTTTTAAGTTAGGAGAATTTGATGTCATTTTGGGAATGGATTGGTTAGCTTGTCATAATGCTCAGATAGATTGCGCGAATAAGAAAGTCAAATTGCGAACTGCGGAAAATGCAACGGTAATATTCAAAGGCAAAAAACAACGAAAGAAATTTATCACTGTGATGCAGACTAAACGGTTGCTTCGACAAGGATGTGAGGCGTGCATAGCTTACGTGTTAGATACTGAAAAAGGAAGAATAGAAGACATTCCAGTGGTATGCGAGTTTCCAGACGAGCTTCCAGGGTTACCTCCAGATCGAGAAATCGAGTTCATGATTGATCTAGCACCAGGCACATAACCAGTTTCAAAAGCTCCATATCGAATGGCTCTAGTCGAAATGAAGGAATTGTCAACGCAACTGCAAGATCTTCTAGACCGAGGCATCATACGACCTAGTGTATCCCCATGGGGTGCACCAGTGTTATTCATAAAGAAGAAGGATGGCAGCATGCGATTGTGCATCGACTATCGGGAATTGAATAAACTCACTCTTAAGAACAAGTATCCTTTACCAAGAATCGATGATTTGTTCGATCAGCTAAAGGGAGCAGCATGGTTTTCAAAGATAGATTTGTGATCAGGCTATCATCAATTGAAGATTAAAGCTGAAGATATTCCCAAGACTGCGTTTCGCACGAGATATGGACATTACGAGTTTTTGGTAATGGCATTCGGTTTGACAAATGCGCCAGCAGCATTCATGGATCTAATGAACAGAGTATTCAAGAGATACTTGGACAAATTCGTGATTGTATTCATTGATGACATCTTGATTTACTCAAGGACAGAAGAAGAGCATGCGGAACACTTGAGGATAGCTTTGGAAATTCTAAAAAAAGAACAACTATACGCGAAATTTTCGAAATGTGAATTCTGGTTAAGAGAAGTACAATTTCTAGGGCATATAATCAGTAGAGAAGGCATCCAAGTTGATCCAGCAAAGATTAAAGCTGTGTTAAATTGGGAAAGACCAAAGACGCCGACAGAAGTTCGAAGTTTCTTGGGATTGGCAGGATACTATCGAAGGTTTGTCAAAGATTTTGCGAAAATAGCAACGCCGCTGACCAAGTTAACTCGAAAAAGTGAAAAGTTTGAATGGAATGATAAATGTGAGGAAAGTTTTCAAGAGCTGAAGAATCGGTTAGTAACCACACTGGTACTTGTATTACCAGACGAATATGGAAATTTCATCATTTACAGTGACGCTTCGTATCGCGGGCTAGGATGTGTATTGATGCAACACGGTAACGTCATCGCATATGCTTCGAGACAACTTAAACCTCATGAACAGAAATATCCTACTCATGACCTGGAATTGGCAGCGATCGTATTTGCGTTGAAGCTTTGGAGACATTATCTCTATGGTGAAAAATGTGAAATCTACACAGATCATAAAAGTCTGAAGTATATCTTTACGCAAAAGGAGCTGAACATGCGACAACGTCGATGGCTGGAATTGATAAAGGATTACGATGTCATGATCAGTTATCATCCAGGGAAAGCAAATGTTGTAGCAGATGCGCTGAGCAGGAAAGAAAGATTGAATCAGTTAACTTCATGTGAAGAATTAACCAAGGAATTCGACAAATTGGAAATCGAGATTCGTATTCCCAATGAATCTGCAGAAGCTATCTACGCTATGACTTTCCAACCAGAGTTGCTCGAGAAGATTCGCCGTTGTCAGGAAGAAGTAATGAGTCAAGATGATGACCTAACGGGAGAAGAGATCACCACTCAGAAAGATAACGAAGGAATTTTACGCTTTGCGTCGAGAATCTGGATCCCTAATGTGGCAGAATTAAAAGAAGAAATAATGCGAGATGCGCACAGTTTAAAGTATTCCATTCATCCAGGAAGCACAAAAATGTATTGCGATCTGAAGGAAAACTTCTGGTGGCCGAACATGAAGAAGGAAATAACAGAATGGGTGAGTAAATGCTACACATGCCAATGAGTTAAAGCGGAACATCAACGTCCGAGCGGATTATTACAACCGTTAGACATTCCAGAATGGAAATGGGAACATCTAGCAATGAATTTTGTAGTAGGACTACCGAGGACTAGGGCAAATCATGATGCGATATGGGTAATCATTAACAGACTCACAAAGTCAGCACATTTTCTACCAATTAACGAAAGATTTTCACTTGACAAGCTAGTGCACATATATCTCAAGGAAATTGTGATGCGACATGGAGTTCCAATATCTATCGTGTCTGATCGAGATCCTCGTTTCAACTCAAGATTTTGGAGACAATTTCAAGAATGTCTTGGAACTAAATTAAACATGAGTACCGCTTATCATCCGCAAACCGATGGGCAAAGTGAAAGAACTATCTAAACGATTGAAGACATGCTACGAGTTTGTGCGATCGATTTTGAAGGCAGTTAGGATGAACATCTACCTCTAGTGGAATTTTCTTATAATAACAGCTATCACGCCAGCATTGGAATGCCACCATATGAAGCACTATATGGGAGAAAATGCAGATCACCAGTACATTGGGATGAAGTTGGAGAATGCAAAATTTTGGGTCCAGAATTAATTCAACAGATGAAAGAAAAGATTGAACTCATTCAGAAATGACTCAATGCAGCACAAGACAGGCAGCGCAAATATGCAGATCAAGCCAGGAAAGATATGGACTATCAGGAAGGAGAAAATGTACTACTCAAAATATCGCCATGGAAAGGATTGACCAGATTTGGCAATAAGGGTAAATTGAAACCACGATACGTCGGACCATGTGAAATTTTGAAGAAGGTAGGAAAAGTTGCGTACGAATTAGCTTTACCGCCTCATATGCAACATATTCATAATGTGTTTCACGTGTCAATGCTTAAGCGATATAATCCTGATTTTAGGCATGTAATAGAGAATGAGCCGATAGAAATCCAACCTTATTTGTCTTTTGTAGAGCAGCCGGTAAGAATTTTAGATCGGCGAGAGAAAGTGTTGAGAAATAAGTCTGTATATTTAGTGCGAGTGTTGTGGAGAAATCCTATGGTTGAAGAATCAACCTGGGAACTTGAGAGCGAGATGTTAGAAAAATACCCTCATTTATTTTCATAGAAGATTCTGAGGACAGAATCCTAATAAGGGGGGAAGGATGTAACGACTGTGAAATTTACGTTTATATTATATCAGAATCATAATCAATAAGGTGTGTTAATGTGTCATTTATGTGTGATTATCTGTTAAACCCTGTTTGTTCTGTGTTACGTGCATTTCGTGTCATTTTTGTATTTTTAAGGTATTTTTCAGATATTTTATTAGGCATTCATCGTTTTCATTTCAAACGTTTTACGACCCAAATAATGATTTTAAAGCCAGTATTTCAAATAAAATAATGGGCCTTATTTTTCATCAAATGACTTTTACAATCGCATTATTCTGAACATCTAGATATTTTATAAATTTTCTCGTTTTACGAAAAATGTCTTTTTCGGGCCCCATTAGGTGTCAAAAACCCCACAAAAATCACATTTTTATTTTTATAAAACTATAGGACTTTCATTTATATTATTTCTTTGCATTTTTGCATTATTTACAATTTTTGGGAAATTTTGTCATGTATATTGTATATATAAAATATTTATAAATTAAATTTTAATACTCAAAAATTATAAAATTAGGGGCCTATTAATTTTAAAAAGTGTAGAATTAGGGCCTTAATTTTATTAGGAGTATTAATTTTACTACTATAAATAGCCTAATTTTTATTTAATTAATCATAATTATTAATTAAAAATCAGAAAAATATACAAAATTCTCTGCAGCCGGGTCGGGTTGAACAAATTCGGGTTGAGGATTCAATCCTTGATTTTGATCTGATTTCTGTACCAAATCAACCAGTTCTAGTATCCAAATCGAAGCTTTTGATATGTTCTTTCCATTTCTAGCATCAATTTCACGTTTTACTTCGTAGTTTTTGATTTTCAAATTCTAGGGTTTATGTTCGAATTAGGACTTTTTGATTCTGGGGTTATTATGATGTTTTGATGATTGATATAGCTTTGTTAGATGATTTACAGTTGATTCATGGTGTTTAATTGAATAAACGATTCCTGGATAGTGATTCACGATTTCTAGGGTTTATGTCGGATTTTTTAAAACACAACTCGATGATTTCTGTGAATATTTGGTTCTTGTAATGTTAGGGCTTTGATTGTATATGTTCTTAGCTTCAATTTGCACTATAGAACGTTAAGTTTGGTTTACAGAATCAAAAGATAGATTTTTGGCCGGAGTTGAATTCGATTTTTGACCGGAGATGAAGATTCTGAGATGTTTTTGGTATGTTGTGGCCGGAATCAGGTTGGTGAAGTGATTTGGACTTGATTCCAGCTTAAAAACGAACCAAACGGTTCCGTTTTTGGCCTGAAAATGGCTCACCGGATTCTGCACCGGTGGCCGGATTCTGGGCAAAATCCGGCGTGTTCTTCACGACCCGGATTTTGACCCGTTTGACCCGTGTAAAATACCCGGGTTTGATCTGATTTTGTCAGAAATGGTTTTCTGACATATGTTTCTGGAATTTTGAATTTAATTTAATTTTTATTAATTCTAAAAATCAGATTTATTTATTTTATAAATTGATTAATTAATTATTTAATTAATTGATTTATATTATAAATAATTCTGAATTATTTTCTAAAAATCAGATTGAATTATTTTCTTAATTATTTATTATTTAATTATTATTTATTAATTATTTATTAATTATTTAAATATGATTAATTATTTTGATAATTAATCAAATAATTTTCAATAAATCATAATAAATTCATTTTAATTCCAAAAATTATAGAAATATAATTTTTAATTCCGATTTTTCTTAAATAATGATTTAAAAATTATTTTTGAGTTTTAAAAATTAATAATAATTATTTATAGTGAATAATAAATGGAATTATCAGTGTTTAATTAATAATAATTCAACCGTTCGTCCGATGCGAGTGAAACGAAAGCCTGTTGACTAAGAAAAATGAATTATCTTCATTAAAAATAATATCAAAGCTTAATTTCTTCTAAAAATTAGTTGATTTTGTTACTTGTTTGATTATCAGTTGTAATGCGTGCCGAGACGAGTCCAAAAAATTCCGGAAAAATGGGAAATGAGTCAGATAACGATTAGTTGAGCGATCATCGAGTCGATTTTGGTTCTAAAAATTATTTTAACTATGAAAAATGATTATGTGCCTATGTGCTTATGTGTATTGCGTGGTTAATTGAGTCTTAATTGCTAGTAAGTAATATATGAGTCAGTCATAAGCGCATGGGTAGATGTTAGGAACGGTGTGAATTCGATTGAAGATACAAATGAAGTATGACGTGACTTAACCAGTCTGTTTTGCCAACAGAAGGTAAGCCAGCTAGGCAAGTTGAGTCGGTATTAGTTCAAGGTGATAGACGAAAGTGATCTAATTGCAGTGAGTCGCGCAAAAGGCAAGTTTTTCCCCTATTCTACTTTCAGAATAGTGATATTGATTCAAATGCTTATCACATTTGCACTCTTTTGATTATTGTTCTTAATCACTGATACACACTTGCTATTCCTTTATTCATATTTCATTTCGATTCTTGATTTCTCCGTTTCTTTGGATACTTGGTTCATATTCCATTGATGATACATTGAGATTGATATATTCTGGTGATTAGAATATGTCAAAGCATACCGATTGTTCCGGTTGCTAAGTGATGGAATGGATAGTGATATTTTGGGATTGAGTGTGTCTTAATCCTGAGGACCGGGATGACTGGTGCCTCGATGTGGGTCGTAGTGCCTGGGTACCCGACTGAATCTATATATTGAGATATGGATCTGCATTATATTATGACTGATCAGCAGAATATAGATGCGAACTTGTGTCCAGTTTAGTTCATTTGTATTCGCCAGTAATGGCCTTCTTTCTATTCTCGTGGGGTTATATCTTTGCAGATATACCCGGGATGACAGATTCATTTAAAATACTTTAACATTGTTTATATTTTGTGGACTTGTTGAGCAATTTTTGGCTCACCCCTTTTGTTGTTATTCACCTTATTATTTTCAGTTAAGAAGGAATATGAAACCCATCAGGACTCGAGTGGTAAAGAAGCGGGTCAAGCCTCGGGATCCTCTCATACCCAAGGTGTTGATCCCAATCCAGGAAGAAAGCTTTGAGTTGCCCGAGCAGGTGGAGTGTTGATAGATAGTGTATGTGTTTGAATAAAAGTTGAACTTAGTTTAAAATGAATTAGACAATGGTTTGTAATAAAGAGAGTTTGTGAGATTTTGAATGTTGGTTTGTAATAAAAGTAGTTAGTGGTTCTTGTTTTCATGCTTCAACCTAAAAAGATCCTGGTTAGTGTTAAAGGGGTTTAATTTTATTTCTTTATTAATTGTTAATCAGATTGTACAGGTTTGGTGATTAGCTAGTAACCCCCAGACTTATACCCCGGGTCTGGAGTGCGTTACAGAAGCGGTACACACTTCCTGTTATGTTTTAAACAGAGTACTTATTCGTCCTATTTTGCTTAAAACTCCGTATGAATTGCTTAAGAAAAGGACTCCTAACATTAGTTATTTTCGAGTATTTGGTTCCAAGTGTTTTATTTTAGATACTCAAAATAATCGAGGCAAGTTCGATGAGAAATCTACGGAAGGAATTTTCTTGGGATATTCTACCACAAGCAAAGCTTATCGTGTTTATAATTCTGTCAAGAACAAAGTAGAAGAGTCCATCAATATTGCGTTCTATGAATCCTCAAGGAATATATCTCAAGTTGATGAAGACATTGTGGATCTATCGTCTCATTCCCAAATGAGACAGTCTCATTCTGAAAAGAGTCAATCTCATTCTGACACGTCGAACAGTGAAGACTCTCCAGGTCCTTCGAGGTCTTCTGATAATTCTTCAGGATCTACTCAAGCTTCAGATGAATCTTCTGGCTCTCCAAAGACTCCCGATAATGTTTCAAATGTGATTTCTGTTACTCCTCCGGATAAATCTTCACAAGCGGAAATGAGGCAGTCACTTTTAAATGAGACAACTCTTATTCATTTCCAGGCAGATAATTCTAATGAGGAAGAGATGAGTAATATTCAACTTCCTAAGTCTTCTAGGACTGTGAAGAATCATCCACCAGATAATCTTCTCACTGATTTAGATCAAGGGATTTCTACTTGAAGCATATTTCATAATCTATGTGCATTCTATGCTTTTGTTGCTGAATTCGAACCAAAGAATGCTTAAGAAGCAGTTGCAGATGAACACTGGTATGTTGCAATGCAGGAGGAATTGAACCAGTTCGAGCGTTGTGATGTTTGGGAACTCGTCCCACCTCCTCAGGATGCCAAGATCATTGGTACTCGTTGGGTTTTCAAGAATAAGATGGATGAAGATGGCAACATTATTCGAAATAAAACTCGTTTGGTTGCTCAGGGATATAACCAGCAGGAAGGAATCAATTATGACGAGCCATATGCTCCAGTAGCTTGTTTAAAAGTTATTCGAATCTTAATGGCGTTTGCAGCTCACAAGAAGTTCAAGCTCAATCAGATGGACGTCAAAAGCGCATTTCTAATGGTTATCTTAAGGAAGAAGTCTATGTGAAGCAGCCTCCAGGTTTTATTTATGAGAAATACCCTAACTATGTTTACAAGCTCAAGAAGTCTGTCTATGGATTGAGACAGTCCCCTCGTTGTTGGTACGAGTGTCTCAGTCAGTTTCTTGTGAAAAATGGTTTCATTCGTGGTACACTCGATCCAACTCTCTTTATTTTTCATAAACGTGATAACTTTCTTTTAGTTCAAGTTTATGTTGATGATATAGTATTTGGATCTTCTAACGAATCTTTGTGTAAGTGGTTTTCTGATTGCATGCATAAGGAATTCGATATGAGTTTGATGGGTGAATTGCAGTTCTTCCTAGGTTTGCAAATTAATCAGTCTAATGCAGGAATATTTATTCACCAAGGCAAGTACATAAAGGATTTACTCAAAAGTTTGCACTTGATCATGTCACACCTAAATCAACTCCGATGAGTACTTCAATTAAGCTTACAAATGATGAACAAGGTACACCTATAGATGTCACTAAATTTTGAGGTATGATTGGTTCATTGTTATATTTAACTGCCTCACGACCTGACATTATGTATAGTGTATGCTTGTGTGCTCGTTTTCAATCTCAACCTAAAGAATCTCATTTGAATGACGTTAAACGTATTTTTAAATATTTGAAAGGTACGAGTGACTAAGGATTATTTTATCCAAGCTCCTCTTCCTTTGACTTAATCGGTTTTTCAGATGCTGACTATGCAGGGTCACAGGTTGATAGAAAAAGCACAAGTGGTGCTTGTGAATTTTTAGGAGATTGTTTAGTTGCATGGCATAGTAAAAAGCAAACTTCAGTAGCTCTTTCTACCGCTGAAGGAGAGTACATTGCAGCTGGAAGTTGCTGTGCTCAAATCTTGTGGATGCAACAAACATTGCACGATTTTGGTATTTCTTACTCAAATATTCCTATTTATTGTGATAATACCTCTGCAATTAATATTTCTAAAAATCCTGTCATGCATTCTCGTACTAAGCATATTGATGTTCGTCATCATTTTCTTCGAGATAATGTTTCTAAAGGTAATATTGAGCTTATTTATATATCTACTGAGAAACAGCGTGCAGATATCTTCACTAAGCCCTTAGCTGAAGATAGATTTTGTACAATGCGTCGTGAATTAGGTATGTGTTCTCTCTAATTTATTACGTATTTTTGTGTAATTTTATGTGATTAGTTGTTTTAAATTTTTAGTGTTAATCATTAACTAATACATGTGCTTATCTGTTTGTTACCTGTGTTTATCTGTTTGTATAATAATTAGTATTATTTTTTATTATTATTAGTCTGTGTGTTGTTGCATGTTTATTGCTAATATATTTAGGATATCTTTTGATTAGACTTCTCATATCCTTGAAACTCGTGCATGTATTACTCCTTCAATACATCACTTCTGTCTTGCACCTGTTCACTTCCTCTTGTTGGATTTTAATCGCAGCGGAGGCATGGTAAAACACTTTTACACATACAAAATCCAAATAAAAGCATATAAATCATGGTAAAAACATATGGATCGATTACTAACCTTTAATATGCGATCCAAAAGCAACGATCAGAGATCCTTAGCAGCTGCTCCTCAAACGTGAAGCACTCCACCGGTATCCACCAAGAAAACGACGTTAAGGAGGAGGAGGAGGTGGAGAGAATTAGGTTTTATAAAATTTTGGGGTTAGAATAAAAATAGGGTTTATAATAGTATATTTATAGGCAAAATTTTCAGCTGAAATTTTCCCATAAATATTATTATTATTATCCCATTTATTATTCTCATTAATAATTAAAACACCTTTTAATTATTAATCCTTTTTCTAAACACTTTAGAAATAATTCTCTCTCTTGATTTAATTTCCAAAAAATTAAATCCGTAATTA
This sequence comes from Apium graveolens, assembly GCF_009905375.1. Taxonomy (NCBI): domain Eukaryota; kingdom Viridiplantae; phylum Streptophyta; class Magnoliopsida; order Apiales; family Apiaceae; genus Apium; species Apium graveolens. The sequence goes on along the minus strand of NC_133648.1, from coordinate 151,170,059 downwards.
ATAATATTAAGAACTTTTCTTAATTAATTTATAATCAATTAAATCTCATTTAATCAATTATTAAATTTTCCAATTAATTATTTATTTCACAAATAAATAATTATTAGCCATTATTAATTAATTCCTCCACCATTAAATCATTCTCTTTTTTATGGTGTGACCCTGTAGGTTCAATATTAAGCCGGTAATAGAAATAAATAATAATAAAACTATTTTATCATTATTTATATAAATTCTGTAATTTATTAAATATGATTAATTAATTAATCACATTTATTCTACATCGTGAGGGATACTTCTCAGCATATCGCGACTATCCGGATAATATGAATTCACTGCTTAGAATACCAAGAACCTATTCAGTGAATAGTTACCGTACAATAAACTCATTCTACCCTACAATGTCCCGATTAAATACAAGGCATGGATCTCGTGTCAAGCCTATCTAATCTAATCACTTGCTTACCATTTACTATGCTTAGTTCTATGCAAATTAGAAACTCCTTTCTAATTTCATTCACTCTGGCCAGAGATTCCTGAACTAGCATAAGTGGATCAGCCTTGAACATTCGCTTCCTTCACTGGAAGGGGTAGATCCTTTATTGATCATACACTATCTTCGTGTACAAATTCCTATACCCAGTAGAGCCCTAATAATTGTCCCTGGAGACTAAGAACTAAACCAAAACATAGTTCAGTGTACACAAGATGACTATGATGACCTCAAGTCTAAGGATACTTGTACAACTATCACTATGTGAACAACTGCTGACACGTGAGTGAACTCCATCAGTTGTTCAGCTGGGCGAGTCATGTTCAGTGAACTTATTCTATAATAAGCACCTACATACTAGCTATAGTGTCACCACACAAATGTCTATGAGAACAGACATCCTTCATAATGAAGCAAGCATAGTATGTACCGATCTCTGCGGATTATTAATTACCAGTTAGTAATCCTACGACCAGGAACTACTTAAGTTTAGAGTTATCATCTTTTAGGTCTCACTATTATGATCTCATCATAATTCATAAAAAGCTTTACTCTAAACTATGGTATATCTTATTTAAACACTTAAATAGATAAAGCCCGTAATAAAAACAAAACAAGTCTTTTATTAATATCAATGAAATCAAAACAGATTACACAGGAAGTTATTCCTAAATCCTTATACATGATTGGACTTAGGACATATTCCTTTCAATCTCCCACTTGTACTAAAGCCAATCACTCTGGTATCTAATACCCATCTAGTCTTTATGACGATCAAAGTGACTTTCAGAAAGTAGCTTTGTGAGTGGGTCTGCTATGTTGTTATGTGTGTCAATTCTATTTCAATACAACACAAGAAATGTTATCGCGCTCCCACTAACCCTTTTGTAGACACATGGTTCATCTACGTTTTTCATAAAACCAAACTCTTTGATTGTCTCATCAAAACGGATGTTCCATCTACGAGAAGCTTGCTTTAAACCACATATGGTTCGTAGCAGCTTACACACTAGGTTTTCATTTCTCTTGGAAAGAAAACCATCTGGCTATTTTCCAGATATCATAGTCGTAGTAAGCAGCATTCGCAAGCAAAATCCGAACTGATTTTAACAGGGCTACAGGTAAAAGGTTTTATCAAAGTCAATCCATTGCCTTTGTTTGAATCCTTTTCCCAAAAGCCTGGCCTTAAAGGTCTCCACCTGGCGATCTGCTCTAATCATTCTTTTGTATCCCGTATACATAGATTTCATTCTGGATTTCATGGCACTATGCCATTTTTCTGAGTCAACACTACTCATAGCCTCATTATAGGTCACAGGGTCGTCATAATCAATGATCGATAACTCATTGTCATTCACAATGACAAGGCCATATTACCTCTCAGGTTGGCGAGACACTCTCCCTGACCTACGAATGGGCTGTTCCACAGAAGGTTGTTCAGTCAGAACATGTGTTTGCACTTGATCCGTAGTAGTTTGTGCTTCTTGAACTTCATCAAGTTCAATTTTGCTCCCACTGTTTCCTTCAAGGATAAACTCCTTTTCCAAGAAGGTAGCATGTCTGGAGACAAACACCCGATGATCGGTGTAAAAGTAATACCCTAAAGTCTCTTTAGGATATCCCATAAAACTACATTTTAGGGATCGATATTCCAGCTTATCTGGGTCAACTTATTTGACATAAGCTGGACATCCCCAAATCTTAACGTGTTTAAGACTCGGTTTCCTTTCTTTCCATATCTCATACGGAGTTTGAGAAACAGATTTGGAAGGCACCTTATTTAGTAAATATGCTGAGGTTTCCAATACGTAACCCCATAGGAATACTGGAAGATTTGCATAGCTCATCATGGACAGAACTATGTCTAACAAAGTTCGATTTCTCCTTTCAGATACCAATCTGGAGGCGTCCATTGGGAGACTATACCATTTACTTTGAGATAATCCAGAAACTCTCCATTCCAGTATTCACCACCTCGATCTAATCGAAGAATTATAATACTATCTTTGGTTTGTTTCTCCACTTCATACTTATACTCTTTGAACTTTTCAAAGGCTTCAGACTTGTGTTTCAATAAACACATATCCGAATCTAGATCTATTATCCATGAAAGTAATGAAGTATGAAAATCCACCCATGGCTTGCTTAGACATTGGTCCACATACATCTGTGTGTACCATTCCTAGCAAATTTGCAGCCCTCTCTCCATGTCTACTAAATGGAGACTGCAGTGCCACATTGAAGTGAGATTTTCATCATCCCTTTTTCTTTTATTAGTTTGTTCAATCTGAAGTAAATTATGTCACATTTATACAGACCATTATTTAAAGTACCACGTCCATAAAGAATATTATCTCTAAGAATAGAACATTCATTATTCTCAATAATAAATGAAAATCCAGCCAAGTCTAATATGGGAATAATATTCCTCACAATCGAGGGAACAAAATAACAATTATTTAAAACAATAGTCTTGCCCGTAGGCATATGTAAATGAAATGATTCTACATATTCAGCATCAACTCTTGCTCCATTTCCCATAAGTAGAATCACCTCCTCTTCCTCAAGAGTCCTACTTCTCCTTAGTCCCTGCAACAAATTGCAGATATGAGAACCACAGGCGGTATCTAATACCCAAGTAGAAATTTGATTTAATGACATATTCACTTGTATCATGAACATACCTAAATCAGAAGCGGTAGTCTCACTACCCTTCTTCTTCTTCAATTCTGCAAGGTAAACCTTGCAGTTCCTCTTCCAGTGCCCCACCTTGTTACAGTGAAAGCAAACAACTTTGCTCTTGGGGTCTTCAGCTTTTGGTGGAACCGGCATTTTCTCACCTACTTTCTTCTTCTTGGAAGGGTTCCTCTTCCTTTTCTTAGGATTGGAACCTTCACCAATTAGAAGAACAGAACTCTTCTTAGGGGGAAAATTCGATTCCGCAGTCTTCAACATGTTGTGGAGTTCAGGCAGGCTGACATCCAACTTATTCATGGGAAAGTTCACAAAAACCTCCAGAACGAACTCGGAAGCGATTGCAAGACCAAGTCTTGGCTCAGCTCCCCATCCATGGCAAAACCAAGTTGTCCAAGACGTTCAATCAAATTGATCATCTTAAGTACATGGTCATTCACAGATGATCCCTCAGACATCCTACAACCGAACAGCTCATTCGATATCTCATATCGAGCTGTCCTCCCTGCCACATCATACAACTCTTATAGATGCATGAGGATAGTGTGAGTATCCATATGCTCATGTTGCTTCTGCATCTCAATGTTCATGGAAGCTAGCATGATGCATTGAGCAACATTTGCATCATCTATCCACTTACGATATACAACATGTTCATCATTATGCGCATCGCTAGCAGGTTCAGTAGGCTTAGGTGAGTCAATCACGTATTCCAGCCTCTCAATCCTGAGAACAATTCTCAAGTTTCGAAGCTAGTCAGCATAATTAGGACCAGTCAATTTGTGAGCATCCAGTATGCTCCCGAGTGATAGTGCAGAAGACATAATGTATATTATAAATCTGTAAATGATAAACACATAACAACACTTAGCAAATATCCGATTTCATTTTAAAACACTATATGAATCGGATCTTTATTCATAAGTGGCTCCCACTAGTTTATCTAATTTATTCAACCCCCTACGTGAAAAATTAAGCATTCATAATGCTAGTGGGAATAGAGATCCTACATTCCATTACACAACCACGGCTGTAGCACGAACCGCCATGTAATGTTCAATAGGCAGACAACTCTTGTCAATTACATCTTATGTTATTCCCTAATCAAACTTTAGCCTCTTGAATAATTGAGTCACGGCTGTGGCACAACAAACTCAATATTTTAAGTCAAGTCTAACCCAACATTCTGTACAATTGAATTAGTCTCCAACGGCCCACGGCTGTGGCACGTACCGACCTTTAGATTCTAATTCAATGTACACATCTCTATGTAATAGACAAGTATTTCTTATTTCGAAATCAAAGCCCTCGGCTGTAGCACGAACTGACAATGATTTAAAAATAAGAACTACTTTCTATCATGTTGGAAGGTTATGACCGACACAAGCCCGTTGTGTCATTGGCCAATTACTATTTGATATTATTTAATTTTAGAGGGATTATATTACGTTACAATCATAATCATATTATAAAGAGATTCTTCCTTTTAAATTAAATATTTCAAATCAATAATCAATAATCAGATGATTCCCAGATCGGGTGAAGCATTGTCAAGAGGCGTCACTTAATAACCCTTTCTTACAGATAGAAATCTGTTGTTGACAGAATCATCCTTTCTCTCATATCGAAAATTCATATTCAATTACGTGTTTCACAAACACAAGAATCTCATGATTGTATTCATAATATTGTTATTAAGGTTATGAAACAATTTCACTATACTAGGTTGTCTAACAAACACCTTATGTTCATTTAAGTTCACCTAAATCTATCATCGCATGATAAACTAAGCATATATCATATATATCAACATGAATAAACATCAAGGTAGGCATGTTACATCATCTAGCATATTGGTCTAAGCATTATACATCTCTATGTATCACATGAAGCATTTAAAAGCAGTTAAAAACAGCTTTAAAACACTTTCGGAAATATAAACAGTTCAAAACTTTTATATAAACTAAAATTTGATCACTCTATTAGATCCGTCTCGGAAAAACGAATCCAACGATATTTTGCACGCCCAAAACGGAGTTACGAAACTCCCAGAAATCAAATTTAAAAATAACAGACGGGTTGTAACGCATTACAGGAACGCGTTACAAGCTCTGTAACGCATTCTGGTGATGCGTTACAACCCTTTTAAGCCATTAAAAGGTGTAACGCATTCCGCGAATGCGCCACAGGGTGTAACGCATTCCCGAAATGCGCAAGACCCCCCGCGCGCGCGTGCGCCACACGCGCCTGTAGCAGCCGCCTCCTGGCAGCTTCTCGAACGCCGCGCCTGACTTCAGTGTCTTCTTCTTTTTCCATGCTTTTCTTGTTTCAACAGATGACAACAGACAAGCAGATGTATATATATATACTAACAATTTATATATATATATATATATGATTATTTAATTATGAATTTAATTGCAACAACTTCGAAAATTCATAATAAAAAATCTATACATCATAAAATTATGAAAAAAATACCGAGACGATCTACAACACTTGTAGAACCCAGATCAACATTCAAAATTATTCTAAGAAACGATTTCTCATCAGACAAAATTAATCCATAATATAACTTGTAAAAACCATAATTAATTCATACAAGCACATAAAATTCTGAAATTTTTACCACAGATCTATATGCATACAACCTATGCTCTGATACCATTGTTGGATTTTAATCGCAGCGGAGGCATGGTAAAAATACTTTTACACATACAAAATCCAAATAAAAGCATATAAATCGTGGTAAAAACATATGGATCGATTACTAACCTTTAATATGCGATCCAAAAGCAACGATCGGAGATCCTTAGCAGCTGCTCCTCAAACGTGAAGCACTCCACCAGTATCCACCAAGAAAATGACGTTAAGGAGGAGGAGGAGGTGGAAAGAATTAGGTTTTATAAAATTTTGGGGTTAGAATAAAAATAGGGTTTATAATAGTATATTTATAGGTAAAATTTTCAGCTGGAGTTTTTCCATAAATATTATTATTATTATCCCATTTATTATTCTCATTAATAATTAAAATACCTTTTAATTATTAATCCTTTTTCTAAACACTTTAGAAATAATTCTCTCTCTTGATTTAATTTCCAAAAAATTAAATCCTTAAGTAATAATATTAAGAACTTTTCTTAATTAATTTATAATCAATTAAATCTTATTTAATCAATTATTAAATTTGCCAATTAATTATTTATTTCACAAATAAATAATTATTAGCCATTATTAATTAATTCCTACACCATTAAATCATTCTCTTTTTTATGGTGTGACCCTGTAGGTTCAATATTAAGCCGGTAATAGAAATAAATAATAATAAAACTATTTTATCATTATTTATATAAATTCTGTAATTTATTAAATATGATTAATTAATTAATCACATTTATTCTACATCGTGAGGGATACTTCTCAGCATATCGCGACTATCCGGATAATATGAATTCACTGCTAAGAATACCAAGAACCTATTAAGTGAATAGTTACCGTACAATAAACTCCTTCTACCCTACAATGTCCCGATTAAATACAAGGCATGGATATCGTGTCAAGCCTATCTAATCTAATCACTTGCTTACCATTTACTATGCTTAGTTCTATGCAAATTAGAAACTCCTTTCTAATTTCATTCACTCTGGCCAGAGATTCCTGAACTAGCATAAGTGGATCAGCCTTGAACATTCGCTTCCTTCACTGGAAGGGGTAGATCCTTTATTGATCATACACTATCTTCGTGTACAAATTTCTACACCCAGTAGAGCCCTAATAATTGTCCCTGGAGACTAAGAACTAAACCAAAGCATAGTTCAGTGTACACAAGATGACTATGATGACCTCAAGTCTAAGGATACTTGTACAACTATCACTACGTGAACATCTGCTGACACGTGAGTGAACTCCATCAGTTATTCAGCTGGGCGAGTCATGTTCAGTGAACTTATTCTATAATAAGCACCAACATACTAGCTATAGTGTCACCACACAAATGTCTATGAGAACAGACATCCTTCATAATGAAGCAAGCATAGTATGTACCGATCTCTGTGGATTATTAATTACCAGTTAGTAATCCTACGACCAGGAACTATTTAAGTTTAGAGTTATCATATTTTAGGTCTCACTATTATGATCTCATCATAATCCATAAAAAGCTTTACTCTAAACTATGGTATATCTTATTTAAACACTTAAATAGATAAAGCCCGTAATAAAAACAAAACAAGTCTTTTATTAATATCAATGAAATCAAAACAGATTATACAGGAAGTTATTCCTGAATCCTAATACATTATTGGACTTAGGACATATTCCTTTCACCTCTTCCATCTCTAACTCTTCAGTTCCTACTTCTTTTTAAACCCTCTCTCTTAATCTTTTCGTTTTCTTCATTCTACTCTTTTGCTCTCTCTCAAAATCCCCTCTTTTTCTCTCTTAACCCTAAAATCCTCCATCTTCCATGGCTCGCCGTTCGAGATCCACTGCCAACCAAACCCCGACCGCCGGTCCGTCTTGTTCGAAGCGTCGTCGTGTTGCTACCGTTATTTCTGAAGCGTCAAGTAAAGCATCTCCTGATTCTTTCGAACGTCATGCAAAGGAAAGCAGTACCAAGGCGTGGCACAAGTCTATTTTGAAAGAGAGGTTGTGTGATATTGATCTTCTTACTAGGATCGGAGTATCAGTGTTGTTTGAAGCCGTTGGATGTGCTGGATTGTTGTCGCCTTCAGATGTGATCTATCCAGATTTAGTGAAGGAGTTCTATGCAAACTTTTCAATTTTGTCTGACAATATTGTGTTCTCTTCGGTGAAAGGAAGTCCGGTTTGCTTTAAGGCGGATTTGCTGGCCAGGCACACAGGAGTATCTGATCAAGGCCCCTGCCCGTTTACTACCCATCAGGCCTTTGACGAGATTCCTGGATTGTAATATGAGGAACAACTCAAAGCTATTCTCGGTGACAACTTTGTTTCTGTGTCTTTCAAACCATTGGTAACTGATTTAACTCATATGTGTTTATTGTTATTTAAATTGTTTCACTCGAATGTTCTGCCTCGTAAATCTGGTCGTGATAGAGTCACATTTCAGGATTCTATTCTTTTGTCTGTGTTTGTTAAGAAAACCCCTTGTAATTTGGCTTCATTGATAATTTCCAACATGGATCATTGTGTTAAACATGAATCAATGCATCTTCCATACCCTTCTTTATTGACAAAGATTTTTCAGTATTTTCGTGTTCCTTTTGAGTCTGCTAAGTTAGAAAAATTGAATGTTGTTTTTGACTTGTCTGTTTTGACTGCGAAGGGTCTCGTAGTATCTGAGTCAAATGATTTGTTCTTTGATGATGCCCACCGTTCTTTTGGTGGTTTGCCCAAATCCCCCCATTATGCATCAGACCCAAATGACCAAAACACCAATACTGTCCTCAATTCGTTGTTTGCTAAGTTAGAAGAAAATTATGTTGCTTTAGCTTCAATTAACCAGCATTTTGCTTCTGTCAAAACTCTTGGGTCACTGACTTCTGAAGTCAGTATTTTAAATGCTTCTTTTGAGATGTTTAGGAAGTATGTTTGTTCGTCTTTGGATGATATCAATGCAAAACTTTATGTGTTGCATGCTTCTGATGTCAAGTTGGCTAAGACAATAGATTTTGAGTTTGGGACTCTGCAAGAAGGAATGGTTTCCTCGGCTAAGGCCTGGGAAAAAGAGTTTGTTAAGTTGTTTTTCAAGCTAGGTTCAGAGACTAAGTTTGTGTCTCAGCGGTTGTCAGCCATGCAAGACAAGAGCAAGATGTACTGGCACAAGAAAAGAGACTGGATTGGCGATTGCACTTTAGAAGAAATCACTGCTCCTCTGCCACTTCCTGTCATCCCTCCACCTTCGATTTTCGGCATGACCAGAGAAGAATACAAAGCAAAGATATTTGACTGGCTTCATGAACGGGACGGAAAGGCACCAGCTCAAGATGCTTTTGATAAGCTCTTTTCAGAGTATGGCTCAGCTCCGGTATTTCCTTCATCCCAGAACAAGGCTTCTGGTTCAGGAAAAGGCAAAGCTCCAGTTGACGTTGATGACGATTCCGATTAAGGACCCTTTTATGATGAAGGGGGAGAAATTTTATGTTTTAAGACGTTGTTTCATTTGGTTTTTCAGACTATGTTTATGCTGGGTGTGTTGCTGTTTGAATTTCATTTTTGATGGATGGTTTTGTGTGTTTATCTGATATATTCTGGATTGGATTGATTTTGTGATGTGGTTAGATAACAACTGGACATCCTGATTTATGGATGGGTTGTTAGTTAAATTATTTTGAATGGGTGATATGTTTAATGATATAATGTTTGAGACTGTCTCTTTTATGCATATTGATCTAGTATCTCATTCATTCTTTAGTTGTCTCATTCTCATATTGATTGCATATATTACAAACTGCAATATATTCTGTTGTATCTAACTCTATTTTACAGGCCTTTAGTGTTTTTGATAGGGGGAACATTTATGCTTTCTTTGTCATCATCATAAAAGGGGGAGAATGTTAGTTGTTCGGGTTTATGATGATAAGATTCTTCAACAACAAAATGCAGTAAAAACAGAATGAAAGCAATACTATATCTGAGACTATCAATGCAGTTTTCCAGGAGTGCAGTTTGGGTTGGTTAGGGTTTTTATGTATCTTGTTTGACTGGATAAATATATCTCTAACTTATCTCAAACAGACCCTATCTTATAAATCAAGTTTAAATCTCTCAAGCCTTATCTTTACTTGATTTATCCTTTTCAACTTACTAACAGATTAGTTTCAAAGTATCATTCAAATATTTTTAAACAAACTTATCTTCAAATCTTATCTATCTTATTTTTTGTTTGAAAATAAATATGTTATAACTTTGTCTATAAATATAACTCATTATTTCAGATTTGTTGAAAATGCTTTCACGTCAATCTTTCATCATCTGAAAACACTTTCTTGTTCTATACTAGCGATGCATATCCAGAAAACAAGAAGCTCAGTTTGAGTTGTAAACTTTCATATTATATTCTTGTATCTGAAAGATGTATTATATCACTTATCCCGGGTTGTGGGAGTTTGATTACAACAGGAAGGTCAAGTAGCTTTGTGCTAGGTAGCTGTGTGCTAGGGAAAGGTTTCTTTCAAGTGGGCCAAGTTTGTAATCAAGGAAAGTTTGTAAGTACTTTATTTCAAGTGAATATAATACATTCTCTACGCTAGTTGGCATGAGGACTTGGATGTAGGTCATAGACTAGGTGTAGGGGCCGAACCAAGTGAAAACTTCTGGTGTTTTTACTTTTCAGTTTTCAGCATTCTGCATTCTATTACTGTTATTTACTTTCTGCAGTTAATTGAGACTGTCACATTCATTGTCTCATTTGTAAAGGGACGGTCCCATTTGCATAAGAGACTATCCATTTGCCTTGACAGTTATAATATTATATTATCTATCGAGCCATCGAATTTCATGGTCGTCAGTGTTAACGAGGTCATTTAAAAACTAAATTAGCTATCAGCTTCACACACACTCGCTCTTGGGTTGTACATATACATTAATTAATTAATACATCAGATATTACAACAAATAAACATTCAATTAAAAATTAAAAAAAATTAAAAAATTTATACTAGGTGTGAAACATTATAGCAGAATTTTATATTATTTACATACATACGTGTAATTGAAATTAAAAATAAATAAAAAAATTAACATATAAAACATATTACATGACATGTTCAAATATATTTTGCACGGTGTTTGTATTAATATGAAATTAAGTTTTACTATAAAAAGACGTGTTATGAAAAATATATCATATTGAAAGTTGACAAAATAAATTAAAAAATTATACTAGGTGTGAAAACATTATAGCAGAATTTTACATTATTTACGTAGTAATTGAAATTAAAAATAAAAATAATAAATTAATATATAAAACATATTATATGACATGTTGAAATATATATTGCACGGTGTTTGTATTAATATGAAATTAAGTTTTACTATAAAAAGACGTGTTATGAAAAATATATCATATTGAAGGTTGACATTAAATTTTTATATTATGAATTTTAGAACACATATGTTCTTAATATTTATATTAAAATATTAATCACAAATCAACATATCTTGACAAAATCATACAAAAAGTAGATATTTAGATATATTCAAATTATTATTTTCGTAAAAGTAAAGTCAAAAATGAAATAGTTCAGTTGTAAATAAGTTTAAAAATAGTTTCTTTAGTAAAATTAAAGAATTGTCATGTGTAGTATAACATTATATTAAGTGAAAACAATAAAATTTTAACATCTCTTAATTTGAAAGTATAATATATTTATTTTATTTATTCTATTATACTATTATAATAATTAATAAATTGTATAACAAACACAATAAATAAGTAATTAAGAAATCGAACTATTAATATATATTCTTAAATTATATAAAATAATAAAATAATTATTATATTATATATGTGTGTTTAATACAAGTAACAATTATCTTGATAAAAATAAATATAAATATCAATTAAGAAATTATTTGTTAATCGGGTTAAAATAATATCATTTTTTACAAAAATTTGAAATGTGCAAGTTTGATTTAAAATATTGTTGAATAGATAATTTTTTTATCTTATAATATAAAAAACACATTTACATTATATTCATGTATAAATATGACATGTATTTTGTTTTTAAAAATAAATAAATTTAGAGTACATTGTCAATCCTATAAAACATAGAAACGAGGAAGAAATATAATAATAATAATAATAATAATAATAATAATAATAAAACTATTATAATTATAAATTGAATGCAAATCTAATAAAATACATTATATATTATATTTGTTTGATTTATTCTAATATTCCATTTAATACTTAATAACCTGTATAATAAACACAACAGATAATCAATTAAGAAATTAAACTATTATTACATATTATAAAACGATATAAAATCATATTAAAAATATTATATTTATATAGTACATGCAACAATTATCTCAATAAAAATAAATCTAAGTAAAAATTAACGAATTATTTGTTAATAGGGTTAAAGTCGATCATTATTTTAGAAAACTATTTGGAATGGGTGAGTTTGATTAAAAAAAATTGTAAAAAAATTATTTTAATTTTTATCATATAAAATAAGAAAAATATTGAAATTATATTTAGGTAAATATATTATAGGCGTTTTGTTTCATTTTGTAAAAGAGGTAAATTACAGATAATCTTTTAAAAAATTTGGAGTACATGAATTTTATAAAACATAAAAATTAGGAACAAATATAATAATAACATAAAAACTATTATAATTCAAAATTAAAAAACAAATTAATGAAATATATTTAAAAGTGCTATCATAAACAAATGTAAAGTATTTTATTTTTCAAAATCTTTGCTAAAATAGAAAAATTATGAAATATTGGTAAGATGCAAACAACGAACAATTTTGTAATTTTTGATCAAACTCCAAAATATTAAGAAAAGAAAATATATAAATAAAATAAAAATAACTACGTAAACATATAATGTAAACTATAATTATATATTACAGTATTAAATAATATTAAAAGTATTATATTATATATAATACAAAAAATAATTTGATTTAAAATATTTGTGAATAAATTATTTTTATTTTTATTTTATAAAATAAGGAACACATTTAAATTATATAAAATACTAATATTAAGAGGGTTAATTAATTAGTAGGAGAAATATATAGATAAATTGTAAAATGAAAGATTATATAATTTATTAAGGGAAAATGGTACCCCATAAAAATAAAAAATATTTAATGATAACGCATAGAAGTAAAAAATATTTAATATTATCAAATGAAAAAAGTCAATTTTATAATGATATAATTCATAATTTTATAACGTTCATTTGACATTTGTTTGATAGTGTTGTACAACTTACAAGTCAAAAATGTCAAATGGTACCCACTGATTTCCCTAAAAAATTAGGAAGAAAAATATAATAAAAAAATTATTAAAATATTATGATAATTAAGTGTAAAGTTTGTTTTTTCAAAATCATTACTAGAACCAAAAAATTATAAAATATTATTACAAACGCCGCAAGATGCAAATTCTAAAAAAATTTTAAATTTTTTATCAAATGCCACAAGTTTAAAAAAATATATATATAAATAAATAAATAATTACGTAAACATAATATATGATATGATTAAAATATTATATTTAAAAATTTATAATGTGAAAAAAATCAAATAATGGAATAAATAAAATAATTATAACACGTATGTTATATTTAGGTTATTAATGTCAGATATAATAATAATACAATAATAAATAAATATATAAGTATAAAAGTGCAATTTTTAAAAAATACATTTTTCATGAAAAACATAAAATTTATTTAGAAAAATAAAATTAATTTTATTAAAAATTAATTAAATAAAAAATAAATATTTAAAAAATTATATAAAAAAATAATAATCAATTCGATGCATTACACTGGTACAACGCTAGTATATTACAATTTGTAGACCATAATGATCATATCATAATACTACAGGGTTAAGTTTTGCATACTCTACACCTATAAAATCGTGGGACATATTCAAGTGATAACACAGACGAGAGCGAGCTAATTAACAACCAGTTTCTTGGGTAACCTTATTTTTTACCTTATTGTTTTTGGGTGACAAATTTGATGATGTTACAGATGACAAAAGATTGGTAGTGTAATTTACTCTCCATTAATTGGACACCAGGGATTGACAAGCAGCAGCAAGGAGGGTGTGCTTACCATGACTATATATAGCAGTGTTCTAAAAATTGGCGGTCTACGCGCGGTGCTAGGCGGTATTAAAACGCCTCGAGTCGGATTTAGGCGGTGATTTAAGTGTTTTTACAAAAAATCGGGTCAAAATCGGGATTAGGCGGGCTATGCGGTCAAAAATCGGTCTTAGGCGGTTTATGCGGAAAATAATTAATTTTTTTTTTACGTTTTTATAATTTTAATTCATTAATTTCATAATTTCAAAATCGGGATTAGGCGGGTTAGGCGGTCAAAAATCGGTCCTAAGCGGTATAGGCGGAAAATAATAAATTTTTTTTTTACGTTTTTATAATTTTAATTTATTAATTTCATAATTTCACATAATATCATGTCAATTTATAATATAAAGTATTTGTAAGAAATAACAAGTAATCTAATATATTTATTTTCTCACTTAAAATATAAAAATAACATATTATAATTAATTTAAAAGTGTGAATTAAAATATATTTAATATTGTAAACTCAATAATTAGTACATAACGCATGTCAAATGTGTAGATATTGTTTAATATCATTCTAATTTATTTTTTAAAACAAATATTTGACATATTGATCATTATATAATTATAAAAATTAAAAATAATATTTATATTATTCCGATTAATGTTCCGATTAATGTTCCGATTAATGTTCCGATTAATCGGTCCGATTAATCTCTGACTTGTCGATTAATCTCTCGAAGGTACTCTCACCGTCCTAAGCCTAGCGATTTCTGTAACATTGATATATAGTCATTACACAAACATGGGACAGTCTCATTTTCATTTTCGTTAATGGAATTAAAATCACATAATTAAAATTTTTATCGAGTTTCCTATAAACATACGGGATATATAGGAGAGTCGATTATTAGAGCAGGGACAACTTGTAAAGTCGGTGAAAATTGGGCAATCAATGTACAACGTCGGCTTTAGCTAGTGCCTAGCAGACATGCTTAAGTTCATTTATCCACGCTAGTCCTGGAGAGAGAATAAAATGTGGAGAAGGGTTTGAGTCTTTTGTTGGAGTTGAATTGACATTAGACTTCATCTCTGCTCAAATGTTGAGTCCCAAAGTAGGTGTATATTGAATTATTGAATTCATCTAACGATTTTTGCATGAAACATAAGGTTACAAATTTCTCAAACCTGAATTGCACCTGTTTTGTATTAGTTACCTTTATTTGAGCATGATGCATGAACAAAATCTAGTAATAAACTTGTTAGGATTAAAACAAGGGTCCTGATCCCTAGCAATGATGTGTTAGGAGATCTTATCCAACAATCTGTTTTTCTGGGTTGTTTGTTTAATATTTTTATATTTACATTCAATTATAATGAGATATTAATAATATTAATATAAAAACATAAATATTAAAAAACATGATGTATGAAAAAAAATGATGACAACAAATGTTAGGGAAAAAGGATGATCAATTTTTGATTTATTGAGTTTAATTATTGAAAACATTTCATTTTATCACTGTTTTAAGTTATTTGTTTGAACTAGGGATTTACTTTTCGCTAAAATCGGAGCTTATATGAATATATTTTTTTAATCCTGATTTTTAAAGAGTTGATCCAACTGCTGAAAAACAGATTATTGGAACAGCTCAGAAGATATTGAGAAGGTAGAGAAGTAGAAGTACCACCTCAACAAGCAACATGTAGAAAGCGAGACAGATTGATATTCCTCAACTCTTTTAAAACATTATGAATCATGGGGGCCGGTCTACAACAAACGTTTGTTGTAGACCGGTTCACAACAAACACAATTGTAATCGTTGGATGGGGAAATAGAAGGCTGAGATCACAGCGGACCGCTGAAATTTTCCGCGGTCCAGTGAAATTACTAAAATATCCCTAGCCACGGGCCGCGGAAAATTTCCGCAGTTGGTGTCGTTTTTTTTTTGCCTAATCCCTAGCAAACACAGACTCTTCATAATATACAAACACAAAGACAGCCGCACAGCAGCCGCAAAAAATTCCAGCAGAAGCAAGAACCAGCAATCCAAAAGCTTAAATCATTCACCTTTTTCGTCATTAAGGTATATATTCGATTCTTTTTTGTTATTTACAGTTTTATTGATATAAATTTATGTATTTTTCTTGTTTTATATCTGATTTTATTTATGTAATTCAAATTTTTAGGGTTAATTTATGTATGAATCTTTGTAATGAATTAACATATTAATCGTAATATGATTAAATTCGAATTTTTAGAATTTCTAGGGTTCATAATTTGGAATTGATTTAATTCGATTTTTAGGATAAATTAGTGTTAATTTAGAATTAATTAGTGTTATTTTCGTATATTTTAATTCGTTTTTTAGGATTTAATGATAAAATTAGTGTAAAAATTCGAATTGAATTAGTGGAAAATTCGAATAAAATTAGTGTAAAAATTCGTTTCATTAGATTTCATTTATTTAAAATTCGTTTAATTAAATTTTAATTTCGAATAATTTTCAGGATAAATTAGTGGTAAAATCAAAAATAACTAGTGATAATTTCGAATTAATTTAGTGTATAAATCGAATTAATGAAAAAATTAGTGTGAAATTCGAATGAATTAGTATTAATTTCGAATTATTTAGTGTAAAAATAGAATTTAATGATAAAATTGGTGTTACATTCGAATTATATTAAGAATTTATAATTATGGGATTAGGGTTAATTTAGGGGTTAAATTTTGGTGCTTAATTTTTGGGGATATAATTAATTTTTGGGATGAATAATTACGAATTGCGAATATAGTGGTTAATGTATTATGTACTTGGTGTTTATATATGTGGTGATTGTTTTTATTGTGTACGTTGTGGTGTTTTTATTGTGGTGATTGATGAATTTTGTTGGCAATATTTTCAGGTATGGATAATTTTGATGATTTCGGGAATATGTTGTCGGGTCCTAACGCACATAATATTATTTGGGACAATCGGTATCACGTCAGTGAGGATGTTTGGGATGGTGCAGGGAGAGATGAGTTGCAGAGCTATTCGGGGAACAAGTCATTGCACTTGTGGAAGTTAAGGAGACCACAGCGGGAATTGCTACACATGCTTGGGTTTGGGATTTTTGCAGACCCTGCTGTTGTCTTGGCTACTGACACTCGGTTGATATCTGCTTTGGTGGAGCGTTGGAGACCTGAGACCAACACTTTTTTCACGAGGCAGGGCGAGATGACTGTTACATTGGAGGATGTGGGGTTTATTTTAGGGGTGCCAGTTCAGGGGGATGCGCTGACTTGTGGGGTGATAGAGAACAAGGCGGCGTATTTTGCTAATAATTGGTTTGAGCCTTTGACCGAGGAGGAGGTGAAGGAGGCTTTGTATCGGAATAACATCAAGCTGGGGTGGTTGTTTGAGAGATATGGTGCACAGAAGCCTGAGAAGAACAATATGAGGGCCACGGTTGTACATACCAAGGCATATCTGCTATTCATTATGGGTTGTATCCTCTTCCCCAGCATCAACCGCTCTTTTGTTCATGTTCGGTATATGCACCCGTTGATTAATATGCGGGAGATTCCTTATTATGCTTGGGGTGCAGCTGTGTTAGCTCATATATATCGGGGTTTGGAGATTGCTGCAAGGAAGGGCAGCAAGAGCATTGCTTGTTGTGTCTGGGTGTTACAGGTTTGGTCTTACGAGAGATTTCCTCGTATTGGCGTGCCTTTACGATCTCCCGGTCAGGAGGATTATCCGGTTGCTGAGGGATGGGCCTATGCTAGTGATACTCATGTCGGGGTTTCGAAGAAGCGCATGATGTCAGGCCCTCACCACAGCTTACCGTTCTATAGGGGTGAGTTTGATGGTGTTGCTGGTGATGAGGTGGTCTGGAGGCCGTATGCTAGGTTCGAGGATGTTATGGACAGCGAGATGATACAGGCACAGTTAGCTGGGTGCGGTCGAGTTCCCCTTGTATGTTACGACGTGGTCGAGTGGCAGCATCCGGACAGGGTGTCGAGATAGTTTGGTTCTAGTCCCCAGATTCCACGGGCACCGGTGAACATGGTTGGTTACAGGGGGGCTAAGGATGCCACGTTTGCAGGGGAGGATTGGCTGGTGCGGTGGTTTATTGATATTGGCAAATGGGCCAGGTTCTGTTCAGATTTGGATGGCCTTGTTGATGACTCGGTAGACATAGCTTCGGAGGCTGATTACATGGCATGGTATGCTGATATATCTCGTATGCGCATAGGGAAGCCCGATCCACAGCCTCAGCAGCAGTACAAGACGAGGGAGTTGTATGATAGCCTCGAGGGCTATGAAGTTGTAAGTGTTTTACAAATATGTATATTTCATATTACACACCCACACACTACAAAATTTGCATTCACACGTATTTCATCTTGATGATATGATATTCTTGTGGAATTAATGAAAAAATGTTTGCTTGTTTTTGTTTGTAGATGGTTGTCGGGCTTAATATGTTGAAGCAGCTGGACGCTAGGGTTCCTCCTGAGTTTATGGAGGAGTTTGGGAGGATTTCTGCTACCTTCCTCACACCATTCTCTCGGTTGATGAAGAAGATCAAAGGACCCGCCTACAGACCTCCCACATTTCAGAACATAAAACCAGATTTCATTGCACCTTTGGCTGACGACTTTGACATTCCAGCCATTCCTGCCCAGGATGTCGTTGACATGACACAGCCATCCCAGCATGTGTCTCAGCCACCCCAGGCTATTGCCTCATCTAGTAGGCCCGCGAAGCTTGCATCCCGCAGGATGAAAGAGGAGAAGTGGAGTATCACTAAGAGTCTCAGCATGACAAAGAAGAATGCTATATATTCAGATTGGGGATGGGGCTTTGGGATGGCGCCGAGGAATCCCGGTGGTCTTAGTGTTCAGGACTATCACGTCCATGCATCAGCTATGCAGAGTCTGGCTCCAGGAACATGGGTTGATGACAGGATCATATACACTTATATGGTATTGTTCGTTGTCTAATATATTTTAGTTTTTGCATTTATTTTACTTGTTGCATTAATTTTACTTGTTGCATTTATTTTACTTGTTGCATTCATATATACTTGCAGGGATTGCTAAGGACTCGGGAGGAGGAGATTCACACTAGAGGTATATGGGAGAGGAAACCCGTCTATTATTTCATGGATCCCTACTTCATGGTTCTTGGGAAAGGACATTTGAAGAAAATCAGAAAAGCATCGAGGGTCGGTGGAGATACATTGCAGAGGGCATGGAATAAAGCATTACGTAGCTTTACCGGGTTTTCCAGTGCTACTGTTGGTCCTTCCGTTCTCGAGGCGGACTACATATTCATCCCATGTTGTGTCGGAGATGTGCATTGGGTTTTGTTCATGTTCGGTACTAGACGATTTGAAGGTCTTATCATAGATTCAATGAATGACGAGCCGGATTATCGTGAGGATATACGAGTGGTGGTATGTTCCTCTACTATTACTGTCTTCTATATAGTCCTTACCAATTGTATATTATATTCATTCTCGGATCATAATTTCATTGCAGTCATGGTTGTTGCCGAGGCTATTGCATATGGTACACCCAGTCGAGGGGCTTGACCCTACTTCAGCCGAGGTCCTAGCTCTACCGTCCAGGCCAAAGCAACGAAACTCTAATGATTGTGGTGTTTATGTGATGAAGTACATGGACTACTTCACACAAGGATATGACTTAGCTGAGGTACCAAATTGGTCGCAGGAGGAGGTGGATACCTTTAGATATCGGATAGCCAGGGAGCTTCAGTTAGGGAAGGCAAGGGGGATTCCCGGGATTCGTATGCGTAGGCGTCATGAGGCTTCGTAGTTGAATTTCATAGTGTTTTAGTTTGTCGGATTATGTAGTTGGATTGCATTTCATTTTAGGTTGTCGGATTATGTAGTTGAATTTTATTTGATTTTAGGTTGTTGAATTATGTAGTTGGATTTCATTTTATGTTGTCGGGTTTTATTTGATTTATTTGGTTTGTTTGGTTTGACGTTGTTTAATTTTGTTGGTTTTTTGTTATTTTTGAGCATTTTGGGTTGTTGTGGATTTTGGTGGAATTTGGTAGATTTTGGTGGAATTTGGTGGATTTTGGTGTTGTAGGTGTTGGGATTTTGGTGGAATTTGGTTGTGGATTTGGTTGTGAATTTGGTTGTGAATTTCCTGGCTGCTCTGTTTTCAATCTGCAAAAAAAACAATTTAATGGCCCCAACCGCGGAAAATTTCCGCGGTCCATCAGTTTTGTTTTTTGCACCTGAAAACAGAGCAAAAGACAGGGGAAACAGAGTATGTGCAAATTAATCTTCTGTTGAAATTGCTTAATTTTTGGAAGTTAGTCCTAAACTAACTTCCACTAATCCAAACTACTTTCAAAAGTCTTAAAATATGGTAATGAGTGATTTTCAAAAAAAAAAATTTTTTTTTTTCATTTTTTACGATAAATTGAAAATTCCTTAAAAAAGTCAACGAAAGTCAACGCTTGTCCAAATATTGAAAAGTACGAAGAATCCACTCAAAAGTCGACGCGTGTTCATCCCGCATCAATGCAAACCCGAAAATTACCGATTGATAATGATGATTGACTCCGGTAAATGGGACAAATGGCATTGCATACCTATTTGTCCGATAAGTGGTATCAAAAGCCATAACATCGCCAAAATTTTGGTAAGCCATTATACATCTCGGATCAATCCATACTAGACACTTCAAGCGATTCTCTTCATCGACTTCGGTCCTAATAAAATATTTAGAACCACTTTCTTCATTCAACCTATGCAACAAGTCCAACCCCGCTTGGACGTCACTAATCTCAAACCTTTTCATCCTCTCGTCTCTTAACACATTCCTAACATGTTGAACATTGAAACCAACTTTGTCATTACCTCCATGAATGTTACCAATCACATTCATCACTTGACAATTACGAACCCCCGAACCATAAAGCGTTTTTATCAAACTACGGGTCGCGGTGTTGACATGTCTTTCTCGTTGTACCAAATTCATCTTACTAGGGGAAACAAGACCGTGGTTGTGTACCAATTCAAGGCTAGTTACCTCCCAGTGACGTTTTTTCTTTTGATAATTGACATACATCCTCACCTTGCACTCACTTTTAGGAAGAACCTCTCTACGCCGTTTATTTTGACTACTCTCGGCGACGACACTTTTTCCATAAAGCCTACAAACATATAAACGACCATATATCTCGTTGTCTTTATTACGATGGCTAGCTTGAATTTTAATCACAAATTCATTTCGTAAAGCATAAGCCCTAAAAAAATGACCGGCCTCATCCACACTTTGAAAAATTTGATTCAAATATGGAACTCCCCCCCATCAACATTTTCATACAAATTTGCATCCTCTACATTATCAATTTCATCCTCACCCTCAACATTATCACTATCATTTTCGACCTCATTTTCAACCTCATTTCCATCACTTTCATCTTCAACATCAACCAAATCGTCATCTAAATTAATAAATTGCTCAATTCTATCTACAAAATCATCATCTTCAACATATACAGGGGTTTTAGATTCTTCACTACTATTTAAACTATCAAGATGTAAACTACAATCAATAGCCTCTTTTTTTTCATTTTGACGTTTATGACGAAACATGCGAGCAAATAATTTATCCGCCATGAAAATGAGAAATTTAAGACAAGAAATATACCTTGAATTGACAAAACAACTTGAAGTTCTTGATGAAAATCGCCTAAAATGTAAACTTGGAGAGAGTAGAATTTTTCTACAAAATTTTGGTGTTTTTGTGGTGAAATGAGGTGCTGTTGGGATGCTGGGGATAAGGGGACAGCACCCAACCGCGGAAATTTTCCGCGGTCCGTCCAGACCAACCGCTGAAACTTTCCACGGTCCGGGTACCATCTCACCCGTTAATCCCCCATCCAACGGCCCTTAAACTGTTTGTTAACAACCTAATAATAACAAATAGTTGCTACAGATTGGTCCCCATGAATCATATGCTTATTATGCCTTTTATAAACTTTAGACTGAGGCAGATCTAATACCATTACAAGCAATCTCTTCTTTAATTTCTATGCATAAATATGTGGAAGTATAAATTTTAACTGTTCATAAACACTTAAACACCTTATGGTACCCTTGGGCTCTAGGTCGAATTTTGCCTCGTATTTCACAAGATTAAGGGTTCCATTCCTCTCCGATACATAATGGATGTTTGGTCAATCATTCTATGAAATGATGTTTTAAGATTTGGGGTCGGTGTTGGGGTAAATAAGTTGGCTGTGCTTATTTGCTTGGTTTTGTCCATAAGTCAGAAAGTTTGCAAACATGTACTTTTTTCGTTCCCCATTCTAACTTATTTTTATGTTTAACATTTCTTAATATAATTAATAAATTAGTATATAATTTGTACGATGTAGGATGCTTTTTATCATTATATATTATAAATTTTAATTTTAATAATATGTTGTTTGAAAATTCGATCTTAAATATTATATTTAACGATTCTCATCAATTTAATCTACGCTCTACATTGAGTAACTCAGGATCAATAACCAAACTTTTAATATTTCGTTTTTAATATAATAGTATATAGTGTATACTATTTGATTGACAATAACCCGAAGCTAATAAATTTGTGTCTACCCATTTCAATGACGAAAGTACACTAATTATATATGAAAAAAATTAATTGTTAAACAATACAATAGATAATTAAATTGTCTAGTATAGTAAATAAGTAAATTCTGAATACATAAATTATAGAAATAGAATATTCATATTTGTTATTTAGTATAAGAAAAAGATATATAAATTATATTATAAATATTTAAAAATTTAAAAATTATTTGTAGATTTATTTATTCCTTGTAATTTTATTTCGTGTACTTATTTCAGAAAATCAAATCTGACACTAATTATATTCGTGTACCATATTTTCGAACTCAAACGCTAATTATTAGTGTCGTTTCGTACCGTATTCACCTGTCATGTATTAAAACTGTTAGCTCTAGTTTATACATTGTCGTTTTTGAATATTTTAATTTAAATTTTTTTATAATAAAAATTTTAAATTTATTTAAAAAAATTAATAACTTATAAGTGATAATTTACCAAACACATTTTCAACTTATAAATAACTTTTACTTAAAATTATCCAAACACTTTAATAAAATTTTCATATATGACACTTTACAATTTTAAATTATAAATTATATTTTTTAAAAAATTTCAAACGGGCCATGAATTGGTAGCATAACGGGGGCTTCTTAGCTACAGCCTACAAAGAACATACGGCGGTGCCTTGTACTAAAAAACACTTTGCAAGAAAATAGCAATCAATCTTCTAATATTATACAAAAAGACAGCAACTCAATTAGAACTTTAGAGACCCCCTCACTTTTTGGGGAGTAAAAAAATCTCCTTTCCGTCAAGTTGTGAGAAATGAAGGCAACTTTATTAACAGCTAGTTAGTTGTTTATTTGGCCTAGAGTTGCTTTCTTTTCAAATTTTTTCTATTGTAAATTATGCTCAATAATGTGTGTTCATATAAAATATACATTGTGTAATGCTAGATCCTCTCCTTTTCCAGATGTTTCCTTAGTTTTGGTTGTCCAAACATAGGTTTGTCAGTGTGAAGCAATAAAGAAGCTCAAGATTTTGAGAAGAAGTGAGATGGTTAGATGGGGTGTTCATTCTGTATTACTATTATTCTTCCACTTGGGTTTGGCTTTATCTCAAGGTATTTTCAGTCTTCACTCACTTCATCTGGTCTTATATGCAAACATCACTTGTCTCTGTGTTTTGCATTTGTAAGGTTGGCCCCACTGTTTCATTCTAAATTCTCTACAATTGCTACTCAATACCCGAGGCCGAGTCATCATTTTTCAAGAATTTTGCTTTTTTGCTTTCGCTGTTAAAGATGCTTCTAAAAATGTGGGTAGATATGCTTCTGCAGTTCCCCTTCTTCTGCTGCTTATGTAAAGTCAGAGCTTGAGTATCTTGTTTGTATTTCATCCATGAGACCCTTATGTCCTGCACTCACATTATGTCAACTTAATTATGTTGGCACTTGCAGATTGAATGAATGACACTGTGAAAGATTTCAATAATCTCTTTTCTGCAAAATCAAAATTTATAACAGAAATCAATTTCTAGTTGTATGATCATTATTATATCTGAATTTCCGATGTGATGCATGGCCTATTGACCTAATAACTTGTTTTTTTTTTATTTCCATGCTGTTGTTAGATTCTCACTCTGGCCTATTGTTTAAGCATCAGTCTGTATATGGTATGCTGTAATTGTATTCTCAATGCAAAAGACCAGGCTTCGTATTCTAGTTCCTCTCCTCTTATACTTGAAAAATATTACTAGTAAGGAATTAGATCTAATATAAGGAATATCAATTGTTTAAGGCAGTACCGCCACATCTTGATTGACTCTCCTTTAGGACAAAAATGAAGTGACTCAGATTCTGCAATACTTTCATTTTACTTGCAACTACATCAAGTTATTAAAAAATTCTTATCATGAGTTTCGGGAATTATAATTCAGAATTTACTTTTCAGGTCCAGCGAAACAAGTATATAAAGACATTACGCACAATCAAACTCCATTCTCCAAGCCTACTTCTGTAAGGCTTATGGACATTACAACTCCTATAACAACAATACCAACCCTTGATCCCATTCCATCTACAACTCCACTGTTAAATCCAACAATCTCAAACCCCCATTCACCGGCCTCCACTACCACATCCCCAGCAGCATCTGCAATTAAGAGCTGGTGTATAGCTAGTCAATCCGCGGCCAGAACTGCATTGCAGGTTGCGTTGGACTATGCTTGTGGCTACGGTGGTGCTAATTGCTCTGCTATTCAGCCAAGCGGCGGTTGTTTCACTCCAAACACGCTCCACAGCCATGCTTCTTATGCATTTAACAATTACTATCAAAACAATCCAGTTCCTAATAGCTGTACTTTTGGTGGCACTGGTGTTACTACTAGCACTGACCCAAGTAAGACAAGTTGTTTGCCTTTACTAGATTATACTAATTTCTATGTTTATATAGTTAATAAATATATGCTTATGCTTTCTAACACTTCCTACATATATTATCATCTCATATGCAGGTTCTAGTACATGCCATTACCCATCCACAAGGTAATAATCTGTTCAACATATAAGAGTGTCAGTATTTCGATTGTTGAAATGTATAAAATAGATAATTGCTAAGTCAAGCAATCAATATTATGTAAATCGAAAGCAGTATTTTTTTTCTGCAGCACAAGCTCTTCGATTCTAAATATAAGCAATTCAAATGGCTCGACAATATTTGGTGCCGGACCTATCAATCCCACAAACTTAGGAACCACAGTGGTTAGCAAACATTCAGTTCACATTTCTGTGTATACTACATTATATATCATTATGCTGGCTTAAAAGCACTTGACACAAACAATTCAGTGCCGCATTTTATTAGCTAAAGCTGATGATGAATGAAGCTAGCAGAATCTGATGGATGGTTACAAATTACAAGATAATTGTCTTAGGATGGTTTTCTTGACATTTATAAAACGGACACACATGTTGTGACTCGACTTTTTTATTAATCCAGTTGAACACGAGCTGTCTTGACATTTCCATGTCGAGTTCCAGCTGCTTCAAACAGGACGCAAACAGACAAAAGTTGTAGAGTAGTTAGTTTTCTGGTATGGTCAGTAATATTTTTGTTAATTTCGATGATTTTTTTTGGTTAATTATCTATATTTATACTTGTTAAATTAACAAAAATAAAAATATTTAACAAAATCGAGATTAGGTCGACAAAATTGAAATTGTTTAGCAAAAATAATATTGAAAGTGGAAACCAGAAATAAATAGTTATGATAAATAGACAAAGACAAAAATATAAGCCCCCCATCCCTTATCTATCCCCTTCTTCTAACAAATGGGTTGGGTATCAAGGTAATAAAAATATATACAGAGTAAATCATAAAAACAGGATGAAACTTCTGAAGTTGTCGATTTTCATACTGATATTCTTGATGATAATATCTTAAACTGTGATGCCGAAGAAGTAGCACACGAGATCAAGAACCACATGTTGATTATGAAGACTCTGACATATGTTTGGAGGATAGAGATTCAATTTTATCAATATGGAGTACATACACAACAGTGTAACATCCAGGTCCCAACTTGTACTACTAATCAAAACAATTATCAATAATATATCAATACATAACATCTCAATGGTGTCCCAAATTAATACTTCAGTTAACCAATGCTCAAACACCTCTCACATGATGCCTAAGACGACTATATCTCTTAAATCCATAACAAACTTAGCCAACAATACATACCTAATCTGATTATAATAATAATTGTCTACCCATACAATTGTTACTCAATCCCATTATGATAATAATGGTCAACACATACAATTATTACCCAATCTAATTATGATTTGTATCACCAAGCTCATACCGCTTATGGGGTTTAAACCCAACAATCCTCTCTTTCAACCCAATATAATTTCACAACCGAATTAACCGGTCACCTTCAAGCCATCAACGTCCGTTCTCCAATGCCTCCCATCAAACAAGAATCACTTCATCTCGTTCTTCCAAATTTTGAGAATCACAAAGACCCGTATAGTGACCTCCAATAACTCCAAATTACCGTTATTCATCATAACAGTATATCAATCTACAAAATCACGTGTATCAACCACGAGTACCTCATTTCATCATTGAGTCACCCAATCCTTACTTTCACAATCCTTCGGCCTCTTTTGAAGAAAAATAACAACAACATCCAAAAAAATCTACCTGGTCGATCAACCATCAAACCATTGAAACTATTGCAATGATCTCTTTCATCTTCCACATCGAGTCCGAACGAATTGATCAACGGTGCAAATCAACCGCCATACAACACGTAACTTTGTTAGAAAATCCATCAACGTACTCCACCATACCAATCGAACCTCGAACGTTCTTCCAACCCAATTCATCACGAACCTCGATCCTGGCTCTGATACCACTTGTTAGGAGGAAACACACACATATTTGAGATTCAATTCTACCAATACGGAGTACAAACACAACAATATATTTGACTAGTAAAACCCATGTCCCAAATTGTATTATTAATCAAAACAATTATCAATAATACATCAATACATAACACCTCAATGGTGTCCCCAAACTGATACTTGAGTCAACCAATGCTCAAGCATCTCTCACACGATACCTAAGATGACTACATCTCTTAAGCATACGTCAAAACGATAACATGACTATATATTTTGTTAGATATATTTTATAATGTCATGGCTAATATGATTTATGTTTAGTTTTCAGATCTTACTTAAACAGGATAAATCAGTACTTACTGGAAGTCAGGACTTAAGGATATCAGTACTTATATTATCAGGAGATAATCATCAGAAGATGGATATCAAAACTTAAGTGCTGAAGGACGTTCAAGATAAGGATAGTAGCTGATTAAAGGAAAGAAGATCGAGATAAACATAAGAAGAGATATGCATGAAGAAGGAATTCTATGAAGAATAGAATACTTGGAATAAAAGAATCTGATTGATATATTTTAGGAAGCAGAATTATATTTCATATCAATTAGTGATTATCTTGTAACTGTGTAGTATATAAACACAGATATAGGGTTACACTATAAGTGTTATCATATTCGAGAAGATTATTCGTATTAACCCTAGCAGCTCTCGTGATATTTGTTCATCACTGAGAGGTAACAGTTCCATACTGTAACAGAGTTTATTGTTTCAATAAAGTTTGTTTTCTGTTACTTGTGATATTAAAGTTCGATTTGATTGTACTTTACACTGTATTCACCCCCTCTACAGTGTGTGTGACCTAACAAGTGGTATCAGAGCTTATCTGTTAACGCACATACAGTTAAAGATCCAAACACAATCATGTCTGACACAGAAACTCCAACTAAGCCTACCAAAACTGAAGAACCACCAAAGACACAAATTCAAAGTCGGTATGAGACCATCAGAGTTCCCATACTGAGACCATCTGAATATTCCATATGGAAGGTGAGGATGACCATGTTCCTAGAAGCAACAGATCCAGAATATCTTGATAGAATCAAGGAAGGACCTCACAAACCAACCAAGCTCGCTGTTGCAGTTACAGGTGAAGCAACAAAGACCGTACCAAAGGAGAAAAGTGATTATACTGCTGAAGATATAGCATCAATTGCTAAGGATGCTAAGGTACGACACTTACTGCATAATGCCATTGATAATGTAATGTCAAATAGGGTAATTAACTGCAAGACTGCTAAGGAGATATGGGATGCTCTGAAAACAAGGTGTCAGGGAACCGATACAATTAAGAAGAACATGAAGACAATACTCACTCAAGAGTATGAACACTTTGACTCAAAGACTAATGAGTCATTGACTGATTTATATGATAGATTTGTCAAACTCTTGAATGATTTGTCATTGGTTGATAAGGAGTATGAACTTGAAGATTCAAACCTTAAATTCCTGTTAGCTCTTCCTGAATGCTGGGATTTGAAGGCAACAACAATAAGAGACAACTACAATCTTGATGAAACAACTCTTGATGAAATTTATGGAATGCTCAAGACTCATGAACTTGAGATGGAACAAAGAAGCAAGAGGAAAGGAGGAAAGTCAAGGACAGTTGCTCTTAAGGCTGAAGAAGAATTCCCCAAGGCAGCTACCTCAAGGAAAGACAAGGGTAAAGCTCTTTTCACAAAGTCTGATACTGAGTCATCAAGTTCTGAAAGTGATGATGACTCGGATTCTGAAAGCTTGCTTGAGACTGATGCTGATGAGAAGATGATAAAGCTGTGTGCTCTTATGGTGAAAGGGATCACAAAGATTGCATACAGGAAGTTCAGGAAGGGAAAGAAGTTTTCCAAGAAAGGCACAAGTTCTGATAAGAAGAATTTCAGAAGATCTGAGGGCAAAGGAGGAAAGTCTGATAGAGGAGATTATACCAATGTCAAATGCTATAACTGTGGTGAGAAAGGCCACATATCTCCTGATTGCAAGAAAGTAAAGGGTGACAAAGGCAAGGCTCTTGTCACAAAGAAGAAAAGCTGGACAGACACCTCAGACTCTGAAAGTGAGGGGAACTATGCTTTGATGGCAAATGCTGATAAAGAAAGTGCTGAGAGCAGTTCTGAAGTTGCTGAAATAAAGGTACCTCAGACTACTTATGCTTTTCATACTGATGATATTAATGAGTTGAGAAGATATCTTAAAATCATGTTTGTTAGTTATAGAGATCAAACTTTAACATGTGAAAGATTAACTTCTGAAAATCTTGCTTTTAAGAAAAGAAATGATTTCTTAGAAAAAGAGTTAGTTATGTTCCATCAAACTCAGAAGGATAGAGATGATGCTTTTTATGTTAGGGATGAAGTGCTAAAAATGAATGAATCTCTAAAAACTGAGTTAGAAAAGGAAAAAGAGATTATCAGGACTTGGACTAACTCTGGCAGAACAACTCAAAATTTGCTAAGTAGTAAAAATTGGAAAGAGAGCTTAGGTTATGGAGAGGATAAGAATGATAAAGGAACTGCAGAAATTAAGCCTGTTGCTAAGCAAAAGCCAAAATTAAAACCTGTTAAGTTTGTAACTGTAAAGTCTGAAAATGAGAAATCAGAAGTTAAAGAGGAATTAACTTCTGACAAACTAAAACAGGAAAAGACAGTTGAAGTAAACATAGGCTTAATGACTAAGAAGCAGCTTAAGCATAAGCTGAAAGATGTTAAGAATGCAAACAAGGTAAAATCACCTAGGAAAAATAGGAATGGAAAGGAAGGTGTGAATAAAAGCAATGATTATAGGCCTGTTCCTGATGCTCCTAGGAAAACGTGTTATAACTGTGGAAGTTATAACCATCTGGCTTCTTTTTGCAGGAAGAATAAGAACGTAAACTCCTTACCTTCAAAATCAGGAGTTAAGAGTCAGTCTGTTAGATATAAGCCACAAAATCCTTGTTTTCATTGTGGTAGTTTATGGCATTCCATTTATACTTGTAAGGAATATCATAGTTTGTACTATGATTATTATCAAATAAAACCTTCTTTGAAGAAAGTTTCCATTGTTCCTTCTAGTGTAAATTCTGATTCAAAGTCTGATAGTGTAAGTTCTGATAAGAAAAATGTTGACATAAACTCTGATGCTAAATCCGCTGCAAATGTTAACAAACTTGATAAGGCCAAAGGATCCAAGCAAGTCTGGGTCCTTAAAACTAATCATTAGTGGTCTTTGTGATTGCAGGGCAACAGGAAAAATATTTTAGTTCTGGACAGTGGATGTTCAGGACATATGACTGGAAATAAAGCCCTGCTATCAGACTTTGTGGAGAAAGCTGGCCCAAGTGTTTCTTATGGAGATGGCAACATTGGAAAAACATTGGGATATGGCAATATTAATCTTGGGAATGTCATCATTAGAGAAGTAGCTTTGGTCTCAGGACTTAAACACAATCTGCTCTGTATAAGTCAAATATGTGACAGAGGTTATCATGTTGATTTCTTTGAAGAACACTGTGAAGTTGTGAGTAAATCCAAAGGCAAAGTTGTTCTAAAAGGATACAGGCGTGGTAACATTTATGAAACTAAGCTTTCAACAAGTACTGATGGTTCTGCAATCTGTCTGATGAGTAGAGCATCAATTGAAGAAAGCTGGAATTGGCACAAGAAACTCTCTCATTTAAATTTCAACAATATAAATGAATTAGTCAAGAAAGATCTTGTGAGAGGACTTCCAAAGTCAGTATTTGCTCCTGATGGCCTTTGTGATTTTTGTCAGAAGGCCAAACAAAGAAAATCTTCATTCAAGAGCAAGACTGAATCATCAATTCTTGAGCCTTATCATCTACTACATGTTGATCTATTTGGTCCAGTGAATGTCATGTCTATTGCAAAGAAGAAATATGCGTTGGTCATAGTGGATGAGTTCACCAGATACACATGGGTGTATTTCTTGCACACAAAGAGTGAAACTGCATCTATCTTGATTGATCATGTCAAACATCTGGATAAATTAGTCAAAGATTCTGTGAAAACCATAAGGAGTGATAATGGCACTGAGTTCAAGAATTTGATAATGGAAGAGTTCTGCAAAAACCATGGAATTAAGCAGGAATTTTCTGCTCCTGGAACTCCACAGCAAAATGGAGTTGTTGAAAGGAAGAATAGAACTCCCATTGAAGCTGCACATACAATGCTTGAAGAAGCAAAGCTTCCAACCTATTTCTGGGCTGAAGCTGTGCAGACTGCTTGTTTTACTCAAAATGCAACACTCATTAACAAGCAAGGAAAAACACCATATGAGATGGTGAAGAAAAAGAAGCCAGATCTGAAGTACTTTCATGTATTTGGATGCAAGTGTTTTGTTCTCAAGACTCATCCTGAACAGCTATCTAAATTTGATCTAAAAGCTGATGAAGGAATCTTTGTTGGATATCCACTTTCCACAAAAGCCTCCAGAGTCTATAATTTGAGAACAAGAGTGGTCATGGAATCTATCAATGTCTCTTTTGATGACAAGAATATTACTGGTCTTGAAGATTTTATTGATCATGATCAGCTGAGATTTGAAAATGAAGACTCAAATTCTGATACTGAAAATCCTGACAGTCTAAGTCCTGATACTGTAAACTCTGATGGATTAAACTCTGATGTTATTGAAACTGTGGTGACTACGCCAAAGAAAGATGCACCTATACAGGGGGAGCATACTCAAGAACATACCACATCTCAAGAAGCATCAGAACATACATCTGGCTCTTCAAGTTCTGATTCGTCAAGTTCTGATAAGCCAAGTTCTGATAGTTCTGAAAATCTAAATTTTGAAGAATCCAACTCAGAGAGCATAGTTTCAGGGGGAGCATCGGAAAATGAAAATGAAGACAGCATGGATCATGGGGGAGCATCCAGTTCTAGAGAAAACCTTCCATCTGCAAGGAAGTGGACTAAATCACATACACCTGATTTGATAATTGGAAATCCTGATGCAGGTGTCAGAACTAGAACAGGTACTTTAAACGAATGTCTTTACAATTCTTTTCTCTCTCAGACTGAGCCAAAAAAAGTGGAAGAAGCTCTTCAAGATGCTGATTGGGTGCAAGCAATGCAGGAAGAGTTAAATGAATTTGAAAGAAACGAAGTCTGGACCCTAGTGCCAAGACCAAAGAATAGATCTGTTGTTGGTACAAAGTGGGTATTCAGAAACAAAACTGACAGTGATGGCATAATTACAAGGAATAAGGCAAGGCTGGTTGCAAAAGGATATTCTCAACAGGAGGGAATTGATTATGATGAAACATTTGCACCAGTTGCTAGGTTAGAAGCCATAAGGATATTTTTGGCTTATGCTGCTCACAAAAAGTTTACTGTCTTTCAAATGGATGTGAAAAGTGCTTTTCTCAATGGAGAATTGGAGGAGGAAGTATATGTTGAACAACCTCCAGGCTTTGTAGATTCCAAACATCCAGATTATGTCTACAGGCTTGATAAAGCACTTTATGGACTTAAGCAAGCTCCCAGAGCATGGTATGAGACTTTAGCTCAGTTTTTTCTAGAAAGTGGATTCAACAGAGGAACTATAGACAAAACACTGTTCTACCTCAACCATGGAAATGACTTACTTTTGGTCCAGATTTATGTTGATGATATCATTTTTGGGTCCACAAATGACATACTTTGCAAGAAGTTTGCCAAACTGATGTAGTCAAGGTATCAGATGAGTATGATGGGGGAACTTAGCTATTTTATGGGCCTTCAAGTCAAGAAAAATGAAGAAGGCACCTTTATTTGTCAAACTAAGTACACCAGAAACTTGCTGAAGAAATTTGGAATGCAAGATTGTTCAAGTGCATCCACTCTTATGGCCACTGCCACAAAACTGGATAAGGATACTGGTAAATCAGTAGATATTACTGATTACAGAGGTATGATTAGCTCTCTACTCTATCTAACTGCTAGTAGACCTGATATCATGTATGCTACCTGTCTTTGTGCAAGATTTCAAGCAGATCCAAGAGAACCTCACTTAACAGTTGTGAAAAGAATTTTCAAGTATCTTAAGGGAACAGCTGATCTGGGATTATGGTATCCCAGAGAATCAGATTTTAAACTAATAGGTTACTCAGATGCAGATTTTGCAGGTTGCAAAATTGACAGGAAAAGCACAAGTGGAAGCTGCCAATTTCTTGGAGGCAGATTGGTTTCTTGGTTTAGCAAGAAACAAAAGTCAATTTCCACATCAACTGCAGAAGCAGAATATATTGCTGCAGGAAGCTGTTGTGCATAAATTCTTTGGATGAAGAATCAGTTACTGGATTATGGGTTAACATATTTCAAAATCCCTATTTACTGTGATAATCAAAGTGCTATTGCTATGACAGGTAATCCAGTTCAACACTCTATGAAAAAGCACATCAGCATCAGGTACCACTTCATCAGGGAACATGTAGATGAAGGTACAGTGGAATTGCACTTTGTTCCAACAGATCGACAACTAGCAGATATCTTCACAAAACCATTATGTGAAGCTACTTTTACAAGATTGGTAAATGAACTTGGAATGGTTTCAGGTTCTTTCTCTAAATCTGCTTAGTTTTGTTCTGTTGCATCAGACTTTATGATCAGTATTTACAGAATTCAATCTCTTTGTGTATTCTGTGCTTAATTGAAAAATGTGTTTAAGTACTGACTGTTGTCTGATAAATGTTTCTAAACTCTGATAGTGATATGTCTGTTTAGGTAACTATTCAATCCTATGAGGATAACTGTACTAGATGCTGACCTAGTAGTCTTCAATAAATAAGGGATCCCATGTAAGAAGTAATTATTACTGTGGAAATCTATTGACACAAGCAAATTCTGATAATTGAGCTTAGTTTAGTTTACTTGGTCTATCTTATTACTAAGTCACAAACTAGAATATTGCTTCTCATCTGTTAAGTTCTGATGCTAGTAAATCTGTTGAATGTACTAAGTGCTGGTAAACCTCTCTTATCAAAAGAAAAAGGAAATAATCATGGATTAAAATCAGGTACTCCTTTGAGATCTAGAGTAAAAATATGAAAGGGACGACCCAAGTGTATTGCTGGTATTAAGTCAATATGCATTAGAAAAGCAAAATATTTTCTTGGTGACTTTTCACACTCTATGATTACTGGAGAAATACTCTGATAATAGCATAAATTCTAATAAGAAGTCGTGACTCACTTACACTGAGAAGCCACTGTAAAATGGAATTTAAAAAGATGCATAAAATTAGCACAAAATAGTTGAGGTGGACTCAAGCATGGACTCATTCAACAGTAGGTTTCAGAATAATGACAGCTCTTTAGCAAAGTTTTAGTTATGCCTTATTTCTAAGATGTACTGAAGTGAATCAGACTTTACTCTTTGTCTGATATTTAGCTTAATGCACACATTAACCACTCCATATGAATGATGAAAATCACTGTGGTCATCTATGTTATTTTAGATGAATAGTCATTGTGTCATATTGCATATATTCTTGTGATTCTTGTTTCGTTGTAACGTTGGATGCTAGTTTTCTTGCTTTGACTTATTTACTCTTGTGACGTACTCTGTTTTAATATAATTAGTTAGTTATTATTTTCTTGTGTTGTTTATCATGATTTCATATGAACCCATGATGGCGATAAGTTCTATTATGGGCTAATCGTGATCATGGGGTTGCAACGGATTTATTATGGAATTCTTTAGTTAATTGTTTAATACTTTAGTGTGTGATGATTGCATGATATCTAGTATTGGTTGTGCGTATTCGTCTTATGTGCGTCGCGAACATATAAGATAGGGTGTTAATCTCTTGTGAAGTGACGGTGGATCTTGAGATTTAGAACTTGCCATGCTAGCATAGGTTCATGTACGTTGTGCATGATTAGTGGGTAATTCTAACAGTTTTATTTGCCCTATGTAATCAAAAGGAATAACTTGTGCTTAAATCGTTGTGTTGTCAATTTCTGTAGACATATAGGAACTCAACATAATTGATGACTATTCAACTTCTATCTTAATTGTGGATGTTTGGTAGAATGATATTAGTACAATGAAAGTTGGCTTTTATCAGTTTTGTGTTATTCGATTAATGTCATCACTGTCACATGCTAAAGGTAATAACAATGGCTATAGAAGGAAGTAATAATGAAGTTGTGATCTCATGAGTGTTTTATTATTGATAAATTGAAGTGTTAGTTAAGTGGTTAATTAAGTAGTTAATTATAGTTAATATTTAATCAACAATTTTAAGTGTTATTATCTTAACATTGAGAAGTAATCATACATTGGTGAGTGAGTTTAATTAGACAATAACTTAGTCTGAGTCTCTGAGGGAACGAACTAGAAAGTATTCTATATTACTTGCGAACGCGTATACTTGCGTGAATATTAGTGCATGTTTTCGCCCTAACAAGTTTTTGGCGCCGCTGCCGGGGACTCGGCGTATTTGTTTAGTTTATGTACTTACCATCATTGGTCATTAGGACTCAGTGATTAGGACGTAGTAGTTAATTACTCTTTTCGGTTGTGTTTCAGGTACTTTAGCAAGCGTTTATGCAAACTCGTTCTCGTGCTCGCAAGAGGACCTTAGATACAGCTGAGGAGAAAGACGAAGTTCTTGATACTCCGGAAAAGTTAGATTTTGAGGATTCGGATTCAGGAACTGAGCAGAAAGAACCAGTAAACATGGGAGATCGTATTGTTCAAGCTGATCCAGCTCTTATGGATTTTTCTCGGCCTAAAATTGATAACATTCAGTCAAGCATCCTTCATCCGGCTATTCAAGCTAACACCTTTGAAATCAAGCCAGGCACTATTCAGATGGTGCAGAATTCTGTTTCTTTTGGAGGAGCGGCAACTGAAGACCCCAACATGCACATAAGGAATTTCGTCGAGATCTGCAACACTTTTAAGTATAATGGCGTGACTGATGAGGCTATCAAGTTGAGGCTTTTCCCATTCTCACTGAGGGATAAAGCTAAAGACTGGTTACATTCTGAACCAGCTGGGTCAATCACGTGGCAAGATCTTGCGCAAAAGTTTCTGGTAAAGTTTTATCCAATGGCAAAGACTGCTGCTATGAGGAGTGCTCTTACTCAGTTTGCGCAGCAACCTACAGAATCTATGTGCGAGGCTTGGGAACGCTACAAGGAAATGTTGAGAAAATGTCCACATCATGGAATGCCGGATTGGATGGTAATCACTGGTTTTTATAATGGTTTGGGGGCCCAATCTCGGCCCATGCTCGATGCAGCAGCTGGAGGCGCCTTATGGGCTAAAAGCTATACTGAGGCGTATAATCTTATCGAGACGATGGCTGCAAATGAGCATCAAAACCCAACTCAGAGGATGACGTCAGGCAAGGTAGCAGGTATTCTGGAAGTTGATGCAGCCACCGCTATTGTAGCCCAGCTCCAAGCGCTATCAATGAAGGTTGATTCTTTGGCTACGTATGGAGTTAATCAAATAGCTATGGTTTGTGAGCTTTGTGCAGGTTCTCATGCTACGGATCAGTGTTCTCTTGTCAACGAATCTGTTCAGTATGTGAATAATTATCAGCGACAACAACAGCCTGTGCCAGCGACCTATCATCCTAACAACAGAAATCATCCAAATTTCAGCTGGGGGAATAATCAGAATGCTATTCAGCCAACATATCAGCAAGGAGTAAGTAAACAGTTTAACCCACCTGGATTCCAGCAACCACAGCAGTATGCTACAAGGCAATCATATCCTCAACAGGGAAGTGCAGCTACACCTACTAGTGCTGATTTTGAGGAACTTAAGCTGTTGTGCAAGAGTCAGGCGGTTTCTATCAAGACCTTGGAAAATCAAATCGGTCAATTTGCCAATGCAGTGCTCAATCATCAACCTGGCACTCTTCCCAGTGACACGGAAGTACCAGGAAGGAAGGAAGCTAAAGAGCAAGTCAAGGCTATTACCTTAAGGTCTGGAAAAGTAGCTGATGCTGAAAAGGCAAAAGAAGTCGAAGCTAAAGTTAGAGATGAAGAATCTAAGCAAAAGGAGAAAGCGGCGGAACCAAGGAAGACTACTGTTGAACACACTCTGCCTGAGGCTAATACAGGGGAGAAACAGCTCTATCCTCCACCACCTTTTCCTAAGAGATTGCAGCAACAAAAGCTGGATAGACAGTTCGGGAAGTTTCTGGAGGTGTTCAAGAAACTTCACATCAATATACCTTTCGCTGAGGCGCTGGAACAAATGCCTAGTTATGCGAAGTTTATGAAGACTATTCTTTCAAGGAAGGTGAAACTGGATGACCTTGAAACCGTTGCTCTCACGGAAGAATGCAGCGCGGTTCTGCAACAAAAGTTACCACCAAAATTGAAAGATCCAGGAAGCTTCACCATTCCTTGCACCATTGGCAATCTAACTTTTGACAAGTGCCTTTGTGATTTGGGAGCAAGCATTAATCTGATGCCGTTGTCCATCTTTAAAAAGCTGGATCTGCCTGATCCTAAACCCACATACATGTCGCTACAATTGGCGGACCGTTCCATTACTTACCCAAGGGGCATAGTTGAGGATGTGCTCGTCAAGGTGGATAAGCTCTTCTTTCCTGCAGATTTTGTTATTCTGGATTTTGAGGAAGATAAGAAGATTCCCATAATCTTGGGGAGGCCTTTCTTGGCTACTGGCCGTACCTTGATAGATGTGCAAAAAGGGGAACTTACTATGCGGGTCCAAGATCAGGATGTGACCTTCAACGTATTCAAGGCAATGAAATTCCCTACAGAAGATGAGGAGTGCTTAAAAGTGGATATGATTGATTCTGCGGTTACTTCGGAACTCGATCACATGCTAATGTCCGATGCATTGGAAAAGGCTTTAATGGGGGATTTTGACAGCGATGATGAAGATACCAACGAGCAATTACAATATCTGAACGCTTCTCCATGGAAGCGAAAGCTCGACATACCATTTGAATCTCTTGGTACTTCTGAACTTAAGAATGCTGAAGGGAAGCTCAAACCATCAATCGAGGAAGCACCTACCTTGGAGCTCAAACCATTACCTGAACACTTGAGGTATGCTTTTTTAGGTGATTCATCTACGTTACCTGTTATTATTTCAGCTGACCTTTCAGGTAGTGAGGAAGACAAGCTCTTAAGGATTTTGAGGGAATTCAAATCGGCTATAGGATGGACCATAGCAGACATCAAGGGGATAAGTCCTTCATATTGTATGCATAAAATTCTGTTAGGGGAAGGTAGTAAGCCAACTGTGGAACAGCAGCGAAGACTGAACCCGATCATGAAGGAGGTGGTGAAGAAAGAAATTCTGAAATGGCTAGATGCAGGCATCATTTATCCTATTTCTGACAGCTCGTGGGTGAGCCCCGTGCAATGTGTACCTAAGAAAGGAGGTATCACTGTGGTCGCAAATGAAAAGAATGAGCTCATCCCTACTCGAACAGTTACAGGATGGAGAGTATGCATGGATTATAGAAAATTGAACAAAGCCACAAGGAAGGATCACTTCCCTCTCCCATTCATTGATCAAATGCTTGACAGATTAGCGGGACATGAGTATTTTTGTCTTCTGGATGGTTATTCCGGGTATAATCAGATTTGTATTGCACCAGAGGATCAGGAAAAGACTACCTTCACTTGTCCATTTGGCACATTTGCTTTTCGTAGAGTTTCGTTTGGGTTATGTGGCGCCCCGGCCACCTTTCAGAGATGTATGATGGCTATATTCTCTGACATGATTGGAAATAACATCGAAGTGTTCATGGATGACTTCTCCGTCTTTGGACACTCATATGATGAATGTTTGAATAATCTGCGCGCCGTACTCAAAAGATGCGTGGAAACTAATTTGGTGCTTAATTGGGAGAAATGTCATTTTATGGTGCGTGAAGTCATTATCCTTGGGCATAAGGTCTCTAGCAAAGGTCTGGAGGTGGACAAGGCCAAGGTGGGAGTCATTGAAAATCTTCCCCCACCTAATTCGGTGAAAGGAATCCGTAGTTTTCTCGGTCATGCGTGTTTTTATCGGCGATTCATCAAGGACTTTTCAAAGATATCTAAGCCGTTGTGCAATCTACTTGAGAAAGATGTGCCTTTCAAATTTGATGATGAATGTTTGGCAGCATTCGAGACTCTCAAGGAGAGTTTGATCACGGCACCAGTTATTACAGCACCAGATTAGACAGAACCGTTTGAGATGATGTGTGATGTGAGTGACTATGCGGTAGGTGCAGTTCTGGGACAGCGCAAGAAAAATCTCTTCCATGTGGTCTACTATGCGAGTAAGACTTTAAATGGGGCCCAATTGAACTACACCACTACTGAGAAGGAGCTTTTGGCTATAGTCTTTGGCTTTGAGAAATTTCGATCTTATCTGCTTGGTACGAAAGTGACAGTATTCACTGATCATGCAGCTATTCGCTATCTGGTTTCTAAGAAAGATTCGAAGCCGAGACTCATTCGTTGGGTGCTTTTACTTCAAGAATTTGAGTTAGAGATCAAAGATAGAAAAGGTACTGAGAATCAAGTAGCTGACCATCTCTCTAGGTTGGAGAATCCCGATTCTACTGATAAGTGGCATTTTATACCACTTAGAACGTCTTAAAATGGCTTAAATTGGTGTCTTGAAATCAAGTATTTTGTGTATTTGATGCATTTTTCTAGTGTTTATGCATTTCAGGGTATTTGTTGCATTTCGGAGGAGGAATCATCAAGAATAAGCCTTGGCATGTGTTCACCATTGAGAGAGGAAAAGAACGGGCAGATTACGGCGAAGAAACGGAGCAAACCTGGAATTTTTCCAGTCAGGTCCTGCACGCCCGCGCAGCAATGCTGAGCGGCCGCGCAGCAGCCTTGCACGCCCGCGCAGAAATGCTGAGCAGCCGCGCAGGGTCGGGGAAAAAAGATGAATTATTTTAGACTTCTACTTCTGTTTGGCTTCCAACTTCTATGTAATCTGAGTTTTATGGGACTATTATATAAGTAGATTTGAGACGTTTTCATAGAAAAGAAGAAGGAGATTATGTTTTAGATTGTGTTTGGCGCAAGAAGCGAAGGAGATAAGGAAGAAGACCGATTTAGCACACTGCAGCGAAGAGGAAGTATATATTCTTGTGATTCTTGTTTCGTTGTAACGTTGGATGCTAGTTTTCTTGCTTTGACTTATTTACTCTTGTGACGTACTCTGTTTTAATATAATTAGTTAGTTATTATTTTCTTGTGTTGTTTATCATGATTTCATATGAACCCATGATGGCGATAAGTTCTATTATGGGCTAATCGTGATCATGGGGTTGCAACGGATTTATTATGGAATTCTTTAGTTAATTGTTTAATACTTTAGTGTGTGATGATTGCATGATATCTAGTATTGGTTGTGTGTATTCGTCTTATGTGCGTCGCGAACATATAAGATAGGGTGTTAATCTCTTGTGAAGCGACGGTGGATCTTGAGATTTAGAACTTGCCATGCTAGCATAGGTTCATGTACGTTGTGCATGATTAGTGGGTAATTCTAACAGTTTCATTTGCTCTATGTAATCAAAAGGAATAACTTGTGCTTAAATCGTTGTGTTGTCAATTTCTGTAGACATATAGGAACTCAACATAATTGATGACTATTCAACTTCTATCTTAATTGTGGATGTT
Source organism: Apium graveolens (assembly GCF_009905375.1). Lineage (NCBI taxonomy): Eukaryota > Viridiplantae > Streptophyta > Magnoliopsida > Apiales > Apiaceae > Apium > Apium graveolens. The sequence goes on along the minus strand of NC_133648.1, from coordinate 151,129,379 downwards.
TGGTAGAATGGTATTAGTACAATGAAAGTTGGCTTTTATCAGTTTTGTGTTATTCGATTAATGTCATCACTGTCGCATGCTAAAGGTAATAACAATGGCTATAGAAGGAAGTAATAATGAAGTTGTGATCTCATGAGTGTTTTATTATTGATAAATTGAAGTGTTAGTTAAGTGGTTAATTAAGTAGTTAATTATAGTTAATATTTAATCAACAATTTTAAGTGTTATTATCTTAACATTGAGAAGTAATCATACATTGGTGAGTGAGTTTAATTAGACAATAACTTAGTCTGAGTCTCTGAGGGAACGAACTAGAAAGTATTCTATATTACTTGCGAACGCGTATACTTGCGTGAATATTAGTGCATGTTTTCGCCCTAACAAGTTTTTGGCGCCGCTGCTGGGGACTCGGCGTATTTGTTTAGTTTATGTACTTACCATCATTGGTCATTAGGACTCAGTGATTAGGACGTAGTAGTTAATTACTCTTTTCGGTTGTGTTTCAGGTACTTTAGCAAGCGTTTATGCAAACTCGTTCTCGTACTCGCAAGAGGACCTTAGATACAGCTGAGGAGAAAGACGAAGTTCTTGATACTCCGGAAAAGTTAGATTTTGAGGATTCAGATTCAGGAACTGAGCAGAAAGAACCAGTAAACATGGGAGATCGTATTGTTCAAGCTGATCCAGCTCTTATGGATTTTTCTCGGTCTAAAATTGATGACATTCAGTCAAGCATCCTTCATCCGGCTATTCAAGCTAACACCTTTGAAATCAAGCCGGGCACTATTCAGATGGTGCAGAATTCTGTTTCTTTTGGAGGAGCGGCAACTGAAGACCCCAACATGCACATAAGGAATTTCGTCGAGATCTGCAGCACTTTTAAGTATAATGGCGTGACTGATGAGGCTATCAAGTTGAGGCTTTTCCCATTCTCACTGAGGGATAAAGCTAAAGACTGGTTACATTCTGAACCAGCTGGGTCAATCACTACGTGGCAAGATCTTGCGCAAAAGTTTCTGGTAAAGTTTTATCCAATGGCAAAGACTGCTGCTATGAGGAGTGCTCTTACTCAGTTTGCGCAGCAACCTACAGAATCTATGTGCGAGGCTTGGGAACGCTACAAGGAAATGTTGAGAAAATGTCCACATCATGGAATGCCGGATTGGATGGTAATCACTGGTTTTTATAATGGTTTGGGGGCCCAATCTCGGCCCATGCTCGATGCAGCAGCTGGAGGCGCCTTATGGGCTAAAAGCTATACTGAGGCGTATAATCTTATCGAGACGATGGCTGCAAATGAGCATCAAAACCCAACTCAGAGGATGACGTCAGGCAAGGTAGCAGGTATTCTGGAAGTTGATGCAGCCACCGCTATTGCAGCCCAGCTCCAAGCGCTATCAATGAAGGTTGATTCTTTGGCTACGTATGGAGTTAATCAAATAGCTATGGTTTGTGAGCTTTGTGCAGGTTCTCATGCTACGGATCAGTGTTCTCTTGTCAACGAATCTGTTCAGTATGTGAATAATTATCAGCGACAACAGCAGCCTGTGTCAGCGACCTATCATCCTAACAACAGAAATCATCCAAATTTCAGCTGGAGGAATAATCAGAATGCTATTCAGCCAACATATCAGCAAGGAGTAAGTAAACAGTTTAACCCACCTGGATTCCAGCAACCACAGCAGTATGCTACAAGGCAATCATATCCTCAACAGGGAAGTGCAGCTGCACCTACTAGTGCTGATTTTGAGGAACTTAAGCTGTTGTGCAAGAGTCAGGCGGTTTCTATCAAGACCTTGGAAAATCAAATCGGTCAATTAGCCAATGCAGTGCTCAATCGTCAACCTGGCACTCTTCCCAGTGACACGGAAGTACCAGGCAGGAAGGAAGCTAAAGAGCAAGTCAAGGCTATTACCTTAAGGTCTGGAAAAGTAGCTGATGCTGAAAAGGTAAAAGAAGTCGAAGCTGAAGTTAGAGATGAAGAATCTAAGCAAAAGGAGAAAGCGGCGGAACCAAGGAAGACTACTGTTGAACACACTCTGCCTGAGGCTAATACAGGGGAGAAACAGCTCTATCCTCCACCACCTTTTCCTAAGAGATTGCAGCAACAAAAGCTGGATAGACAGTTCGGGAAGTTTCTGGAGGTGTTCAAGAAACTTCACATCATTATACCTTTCGCTGAGGCGCTGGAACAAATGCCTAGTTATGCGAAGTTTATGAAGACTATTCTTTCAAGGAAGGTGAAACTGGATGACCTTGAAACCGTTGCTCTCACGGAAGAATGCAGCGCGGTTCTGCAACAAAAGTTACCACCAAAACTGAAAGATCCAGGAAGCTTCACCATTCCTTGCACCATTGGCAATCTAACTTTTGATAAGTGCCTTTGTGATTTGGGAGCAAGCATTAATCTGATGCCGTTGTCGATCTTTAAAAAGCTGGATCTGCCTGATCCAAAACCCACATACATGTTGCTATAATTGGCGGACCGTTCCATTACTTACCTAAGGGGCATAGTTGAGGATGTGCTCGTCAAGGTGGATAAGCTCTTCTTTCCTGCAGATTTTGTTATTCTGGATTTTGAGGAAGATAAGAAGATTCCCATAATCTTGGGGAGGCCTTTCTTGGCTACTGGCCGTACCTTGATAGATGTGCAAAAAGGGGAACTTACTATGCGGGTCCAAGATCAGGATGTGACCTTCAACGTATTCAAGGCAATGAAATTCCCTACAGAAGATGAGGAGTGCTTAAAAGTGGATATGATTGATTCTGCGGTTACTTCGGAACTCGATCACATGCTAATGTCCGATGTATTGGAAAAGGCTTTAATGGGGGATTTTGACAGCGATGATGAAGATAGCAACGAGCAATTACAATATCTGAACGCTTCTCCATGGAAGCGAAAGCTCGACATACCATTTGAATCTCTTGGTACTTCTGAACTTAAGAATGCTGAAGGGAAGCTCAAACCATCAATCGAGGAAGCACCTACCTTGGAGCTCAAACCATTACCTGAACACTTGAGGTATGCTTTTTTAGGTGATTCATCTACGTTACCTGTTATTATTTCAGCTGACCTTTCAGGTAGTGAGGAAGACAAGCTCTTAAGGATTTTGAGAGAATTCAAATCGGCTATAGGATGGACCATAGCAGACATCAAGGGGATAAGTCCTTCATATTGTATGCATAAAATTCTGTTAGAGGAAGGTAGTAAGCCAACTGTGGAACAGCAGCGAAGACTGAACCCGATCATGAAGGAGGTGGTGAAGAAAGAAATTCTGAAATGGCTAGATGCAGGCATCATTTATCCTATTTCTGACAGCTCGTGGGTGAGCCCCGTGCAATGTGTACCTAAGAAAGGAGGTATCACTGTGGTCGCAAATGAAAAGAATGAGCTCATCCCTACTTGAACAGTTACAGGATGGAGAGTATGCATGGATTATAGAAAATTGAACAAAGCCACAAGGAAGGATCACTTCCCTCTCCCATTCATTGATCAAATGCTTGATAGATTGGCGGGACATGAGTATTTTTGTCTTCTGGATGGTTATTCCGGGTATAATCAGATTTGTATTGCACCAGAGGATCAGGAAAAGACTACCTTCACTTGTCCATTTGGCACATTTGCTTTTCGTAGAGTTTCGTTTGGGTTATGTGGCGCCCCGGCCACCTTTCAGAGATGTATGAAGGCTATATTCTTTGACATGATTGGAAATAACGTCGAAGTGTTCATGGATGACTTCTCCGTCTTTGGACACTCATATGATGAATGTTTGAATAATCTGCGCGCCGTACTCAAAAGATGCGTGGAAACTAATTTGGTGCTTAATTGGGAGAAATGTCATTTTATGGTGCGTGAAGGCATTATCCTTGGGCATAAGGTCTCTAGCAAAGGTCTGGAGGTGGACAAGGCCAAGGTGGGAGTCATTGAAAATCTTCCCCCACCTAATTCGGTGAAAGGAATCCGTAGTTTTCTCGGTCATGCGGGTTTTTATCGGCGATTCATCAAGGACTTTTCAAAGATATCTAAGCCGTTGTGCAATCTACTTGAGAAAGATGTGCCTTTCAAATTTGATGATGAATGTTTGGCAGCATTCGAGACTCTCAAGGAGAGTTTGATCACGGCACCAGTTATTACAGCACCAGATTGGACAGAACCGTTTGAGATGATGTGTGATGCGAGTGACTATGCGGTAGGTGCAGTTCTGGGACAGCGCAAGAAAAATCTCTTCCATGTGGTCTACTATGTGAGTAAGACTTTAAATGGGGCCCAATTGAACTACACCACTACTGAGAAGGAGCTTTTGGCTATAGTCTTTGGCTTTGAGAAATTTCGATCTTATCTGCTTGGTACGAAAGTGACAGTATTCACTGATCATGCAGCTATTCGCTATCTGGTTTCTAAGAAGGATTCGAAGCCGAGACTCATTCGTTGGGTGCTTTTACTTCAAGAATTTGAGTTAGAGATCAAAGATAGAAAAGGTACCGAGAATCAAGTAGCTGACCATCTCTCTAGGTTGGAGAATCCCGATTCTACTTCACAAGATAGGACGTTAATCAATGAATCTTTTCCGGATGAGCAGTTGTTTGCAATTCAGGAGGAAGAACCATGGTTTGCAGATATTGTAAACTATCTTGTCAGCAATATAATGCCGCTTAATTTGACATCCGCTCAAAAGAAGAAGTTTCTGCATGAGGTGAAGTGGTATATGTGGGATGAACCATATTTGTTTAGACAGGGAGCTGACCAGATCATCAGGAGATGTATCCCGTTCTGTGAGACGGAGGGGATATTACGAGACTGCCATTCCACGATTTATGGTGGACACTATGGAGGTGAGAAGACGGCAGCTCGTATTCTGCAAGCAGGTTTTTTCTGGCCTACTTTGTTCAAGGATGCTCATCAGTTTGTTTTAAGGTGTGATCGTTGCCAAAGAGTGGGAAATTTGTCAAGGAAGGATGAGATGCCATTAAATGTGATGCTTGAAGTCGAGGTCTTTGATGTATGGGGAATCGATTTTATGGGGCCTTTTATCTCGTCTTGCAATAATCAGTACATCTTGCTGGCAGTCGATTATGTCTCAAAATGGGTCGAAGTTAAAGCTTTACCGACAAATGATGCAAAGGCAGTGCTAAATTTTCTTCATAAGCAAATTTTCACAAGGTTTGGAACGCCTCGGGTAATCATAAGTGATGAAGGATCGCATTTTTGCAACCGTAAGTTCACTTCTATGATGCAGCGTTATAATGTGAATCATCGAGTAGCTACTGCCTATCATCCGCAAACAAATGGTCAAGCGGAAGTGTCTAACAGAGAGATAAAGCGCATTCTAGAGAAGGTTGTTTGTCCGTCAAGGAAGGATTGGTCTTTAAAGCTCGATGAAGCTGTTTGGGCTTACAGAACAGCATACAAAACTCCACTTGGGATGTCACCGTTTCAGTTGGTGTACGGTAAGGGATGTCATCTACCGGCGGAGCTTGAGCACAAGGCCTACTGGGCATTGAAGAAATTGAACCTGGATTTAGATGCAGCTGGTAAGAAAAGAATGCTTCAGCTGAATGAACTTGATGAATTTCGACTGCAAGCGTACGAGAATAACAAAATGTATAAGGAAAAGGTGAAGAGGTGGCACGATAGGAAGCTACATCCTAAGTTATTTGTGCCAGGGCAACAAGTTCTGTTATTCAACTTTCGGCTCCGACTTTTTCCTGGGAAGTTGAAATCAAGGTGGTCTGGACCTTTTATTGTCAAAACTGTGTTTCCACATGGAGCGGTGGAAATTTTTGAGAATGATTCGGACCAAGCATTCAAGGTTAACGGTCAGCGGTTGAAGCACTACTATGGGGACATGGCAAACCGAGAGGTGGTTAGTGCCATTTTGTTGACTACTTGAGAAAGGTACGGAACGTCAAGCTAATGACGAAAAAGAAGCGCTGTGTGGGAGGCAACCCATGAATTGTTGTTACAGGAACCCTTAGAAGTTAATAACCTATCCAAAAACATAAAAAAATCAGAAAACAGGGGCTGAAAGAAATTTTTTCCAGAGACCCTCTGGGCTAAAAAAATCAGAAAACATGTCTGTTACAAGAAAACAGGGGCTGAAACATAAGATATCTGATTGATATATTTTAGGAAGCAGAATTATATTCCATATCAATTATCGATTATCTTGTAACTGTGTAGTATATAAACACAGACATAGGGTTTACACTATAAGTGTTATCATATTCGAGAAGATTATTCGTATTAACCCTAACAGCTCTCGTGATATTTGTTCATCACTGAGAGGTAACAGTTCCATACTGTAACAGAGTTTATTGTTTCAATAAAGTTTATTTTCTGTTACTTGTGATATTAAAGTTCAATTTGATTGTACTTTACACTGTATTCACCCACTCTACAGTGTGTGTGACCTAACATATATATAGCCATAACAAACTTAGCCAACAAGACATATCTAATCTGATAATAATAATAATTGTCTACCCATATAATTATTACTCAATTCCATTATGATAATAATTGTCAACACATACAATAATTACCCAATCTAATTATGTCTTGTATCACCAAACTCATATCCCATATTGGGTTTAAACCCAACAACATATGTTGCTGATGAGGATGTAGATCTTGACAAAATCAATATTGCTCCTGATAGTGAGGAAGACTTGACTCATGTTCAATCCTGAAGGGATTTCTATGGAAGAAAAGGAAAGGAGGACAAGTGAGCACAACTCTAAATTGCATAATCAATTCAAGACAACTGAATGAAGTCACAAATGGAGAGACTCTGAGAAGACTTTTAGTCTTGAGCAAGCTCATGCTCATCTAAAAACAACAAACATGATATTCAAAATCCTGAATTCCTTGTATATCTCAAAGCCTCTATTATTATGATGAAATCTCTACATTTTACTTAAGCCAAGACTTAAGATCAGATTGATGCAATGAGAACTGATTTCGATGAAGTTAAATTTAAACAAGAACTTGAAGTAAGGAAATAACAGAGGCCTTTGTCTGAAAGACAGGACAAACCGGAGAGGAATCCGAAGAAGATGGCAAAGCAGCTTTGTTCAATCAAGCTTTGGATTTGTTAGTTTACTTCTTTGTTAATGACGATACCGAAAAGGGGGAGATAACATCTAAATACACGCCAATTATTGAACTTAATAAAGATGATGATGGTGGAGATGGTGGAAATAAAAGAGGTAAATCACTTGAAAGATATAAGGGTTGTGATCTAATTGGCTCTAGTGGTGTTTCTTCTATACTGACTAACCAAACTAGAGGCAAAGGAGGAAGGAATGGAGGTAGAGGAAGAGAAATCAAGTATTAAATTAACTACAACTACTGAGCCAAATAAATTAACTACAACTACTTCGAGTACTAGTAATGATAGACAAGTATTAATATTCACAAATGTTGATGATGACCGGCATGAAAGGGTGACTGAAGCTGATACTGAGCCAATCTGGTTCGTACAAACATTGATGGTAAAAGGAAGAAACACAACTTTCTACTACAAGGATCCTAAGTTACAAGTTTTTGATACCGAGTAGTTAAAAGGATATTTCCTAGAGATTATCCAAATGTGGATATTAAGCAGATCAGACAAATGGAAAAACAATTTGCACTGTTAAAATCTCAATCAGCAGATGCTGATTCTATTTCATTAATTACTAATGTTCCAAAGAAACAGAGGACTCAAATGCCTAAAAACGGGCTTTGAAGATCAAGTGTTACCCATTAAAGTTATAATTGTTTAAGAGGGTTAGATATAATTATATAAATAAATCGAAATCAGGATATAAGATCAATAACAATTTATTAATTCTGATATAAACTTTTACCAAATTCTCTCAAGAAATTCTGATGTTCTTGAGAGCTGCTAAGTTACAATGATACTCATGTTAAAGGTTATCAATAATGATAATATATTCTGTGTTTATATAATACACACCTGCTCTATCAAAATACAAGATATGTCAAAAAGATATTTATCATGTTTCTATACATATCTCAATTAAGAGCTACGTTCCTACAAATCGGGAATCGACACTAAACCACTCCTCAAGTACTAGGACAATATAAATCAGTAGATCCTGATTTATTATGTGATCCTGACAGCCAGTAATATCCTGATGATTGTCTTCATCCTGATGCATATCCTGATGCCATGCAAATACTGACACCATGCAAATACTGACTAATGGCAGATCCTGATGTAAATACTATTTTATTTAACTATTTATAAATAAAATTAATTTATTAAATGAATTAATCAATTAAATAATCATAAATAATTAATCAAAATAAATTATAGATAATTAAATCAAATTATATTTTTTTAAAATAAAAAAATAGAATAATTTTCAAGAATAAAATTAATTCAGTTAATTATTTATAAATAATTAATCAAAAATATTTTTGATTTAAAAAATATATTTTGGGAACCACACAGAATTTTATGACATAGGTTACTTGGTGGGGATTAGTTCCAAATAGAACAGACAGATACATGGTCCCTTGGATGGGGACCAAGTTATACCCGAATCCGTAGAGTGGACCTTCCTGAGATTCATTTGAATGAATACTTCCCAGCTACATGCAATACATGGTATGCTTAAAGAGAAAATTCACCGAGGAGCCGTTGTCAATCAGCATCCTTCTGACTTCATTATCGAAAATATCCAAAGTCACCACCAAAGCCTCGTTGTGATTATTATTAACCCCCTCATAATCCTTGATCCTGAAGGAAATGATCATCTTCGGGAATGATTGAACATATAAGACCTCATCCCTTGGGTCCGGGCTGCGGGGGGTGAGTGGGAACCTCCCAGGACCACGTTCATCATATTTTTGCTTTTTCTTGATCCTTCTCCTTTCTCATTGGTGCCCCAGGCTATGTATTGATCCAGGTTCCCCTTATTGACCTGGTTTTTGATGAAGTACTTAAGAGAGAGGAAATTTCCCGTCTTGTGGCCATGTGTTTCATGATAGTCACATTGTCGATTGTAAGGTCGGCTTTCTGGGGAGTCTGCATTGACTTTGGCGGGTAGTAAAATGGTTTAACTTTTAATCTCCTTTAGTATCTTTCCCCGGGTCCGGTTCAGTGGAGTCCAATCCGGCTCTGGTCTTGGCTCCCTAGCTGGTCCAGTTGGTCCTAGGTCGCTTTTAGATTCCATCCTAGGACCGAGCCTTTGGGAGATATGAGTATTCTGCACAAAGTGAGTTTGCTCAACTGTTTGAATTTTTTATCCTGATGATAATCACATTTCGATCGGTCATCAGAGTTCTTGTTCCTGGATCCCCCATTCCGGATCATTCTCATAACTTGGTGCACATATGTCTCCTTGATAAACTTGGAAGCCATGGAATAGGCAGCAGCCAGGATCTGGGCTCCTTGTTGATCAGTTCTACAATATAACTCTCATTATGCTCCGAGACCAAGTTTCTCCGGAAGATACTCAAAGTTTTTCGCTCATCCAAGTTAGAGATCTTATTGATTTCTTCCCGGAAATGTCTCATATAGGTGGAAATGGATTCATTGTCATATTGCCGAATAGTTTTCAGATAGCACATATGCAGCTCATGTGTCTTGTTGGCTCGGAATCTCCCGAGAAAAGCTTTTTGGAATTACTTCCAACTATGGATGCTTCGGGAGGGGATTCGACTAGACCATCTCTGGGCCCCTCCCTTTATTGTGGATGCGAAGAACCTGAATTTGGTTAAGTCGTTACAGTAGTATATATGGGCTATCTTCTCAAAGTAGTTGAGATATTCTTCTCGATCTTCCAACCTGTCCAAGGATTCAAAATTATAGAGCTTGATCCCCCTCCGTCAGGGTATGGCTAATAGGGAATGAACTAAAGGGTGTTAGGGTCCCACCAATCTCCATTCTCGAGTCCTTCTCCATCTTCCTATGGAGCTCATAAACCATGTCCTTGGGGTCCTGTTGCTCCTCCTCATCATCAGAAATGACTTCGGGGGTCGGGTCTCTCCGGGTCCTTTTGGTCTTGGCTTTAACCAATAGCTTTTCTTCTTCTAGCTGCATTCTCTTTTGAATTTTGAGTTCTAACTTTGTTTCTTCCTCTCTTCGGATGTTCTCCATTACTTCCTCCAACTTCTTTTGTTTAGTTGCTTCAGTTTCTTCGTTCTTACTCTGAGCTTTCTGATTCTTCTTGCTTTTGCCCCCAATTCGGTCAAAGACAGAGGGTCAGGATTGGTGTGAGTTACCGGACTCCTCCGGATTGTCTTCCTGTTCTGCCTCTTCCTGGGCCGGATATGATTTTCCCTGAAGAGTCGTGTTGGCTCAGCCAGCTCATTACTAGCTAGGTTAGCGATGTATTCTTTCGCGACCGGGACATTGGTGTACTTGTACTGATTCAGCTCAATGAGGTTTCCAGCATCCGGGGTAGGACTACCGACTGCAGGACCGTGGTGTGGGTTAATGGTTTCACCAGGAAAGTGTCCTGGTTGGCCCGGGGTCCTGGGGACTGATCCGGGGTTCTGAGCGTGTGTGCTTGCTGAAGGTCTCCCAACCGTACTCTTGCATGCTCTAACCATTGTCTCGAGACTATCAAAGTAACAATTTATAAGTAGCAAGAGTTTGCGAAAAATGGACCTCACAATAACAACCAACCAAGATTTCAAACTCCCAAAATAGATCTAAGGTTGCTTTTAACATGAATGAATATCAACCAACACAATAACAATCAGGGTGCGGGGTCAAGAACATCTAAATTTGGGTTTAATCTAGCAACTGAGGATAGCTCACACAAACGTGGCTTAAAACAAATAAAACAAAGCTCACATAAACGTGGCTAAAATAACGAGCACACACAAACGTGGCTTAAATAAATTATATTCATAGTTACGAATGAGCGGGTTGCTTGGATTCTTACAGATTATATGAAGGACTCTATTTAGAGCTTGTTAATGAAGACGAGTCCAGGGGCACCGAGACCCAAAGAATGGAACGCCCCCCCTTCTAGCGTCAAATGATAACTTCGATTCTCCGTCTGGTCCTTTCGATACCGCGCGTAGAACCTCCTTGAGGTTTAACTACCGTTGAATGTCTGCAAAATAACACTGAAGGGGGGTTTTAGGTGGCGTTGGGTGTCATAAATAATTATTTACGTTGTTCTTATTATGTTCGTGTGAAGGATTTTGCCAGAATAAAGATAAGTAATTGCATCCCTAAAGTCAATGATCTCGATACTCATGGGTTTTGTCAATGGGCCAATATGGTCTGTCCGACAACCCCAATTCACTTATCAATTAAGTAAAGCTATTAGCTCAACTTATAACTTGTATACGACGATAAATTGAAATTTTTGTAATAATGTATTATTTCCCGACTTATTTTCTATTGTTTGAGTTTTTCGTCATTTTAGTAATTTAAATTTTAATAACTATGTTCTAAAATATTTTTAAATGTTAATATTTCATTTATTATGATAATTAAATAAAATTGTTTTAGTATTAGTATAATAAAATGATACTTACTTATATTTAAATTTATCCAAACAATTATATAACTTATTATAACATGAATTTATTTTGAAATAGAAGTCAAAATGTTAAGCAGGGTCGGCCGAGAGAGGTTCATGAGGGCGACCGCCTGGGCCATATCTTTAAAGGACTCCAAAATTCAGAAAATTTTAATACTAGTATATATGTATTTTGTATACAAATATAACATTATTATAAATTTGTTCTTTTTCTCTGTCTAGTCATAAGTTTTAGTATGTTATTTTAAATTTTACAAAGTTGAGTTTTTTTTTTTAATTTTATAGGTTAGGTTTAAGATTTATAAATAGTATGACTCTGTTTGACAATTAGTGTTATTGTTAGTTGTATCCATTTGAAATAGTTGTTTGGATAGTTGAGTTAGTTATGTATATAAAACGTATTTTAAATATATTTCTGACTTATAATAATATTATACTGAACAATATAAGTGTTATATGTTTTAAGATTTAAGTGGTTTTAAATTTTATACAACTCCAACTATTATGTTAAACTAGCTTCATTTTTTTTTATATATATTTTTTTGAATATTTATTTTTATTTAATTATTTTTTAATAAAATTAATTTTATTTTCCTAAATAAATTTTATGTTTTTTATGAAAAATGTATTTGTAAAAAAATTGCCCTTTTTTGTACTTATATATTTAGTTATTATTGTATTTTATTATTTTTGATATAATAACCTAAATATAACATACGTGTTATAATTTATTTTATTTATTTCATTATTTGATTTTTGTCATATTATAAATTTTAAATAGAATATTTTAATCACATATATAGTATGTTTATGTAATTAATTTTTTATTTATATATATTTTTTACGTAAGTGTTCCTGGCAAAATTTGATTGGCTCCTCTCAACATAATGACGAACCTTTGCATCACAAATAAACAGCAATGAACCAAATTATAAAAAATGAATGAAATTTAGCTACACCAAAAACCCATGAAAAGTTAAGGCAGTTGAGCAAAGAAACAAGAATAAAAGGGAAGACAGAGAAAAGTTGATGGGAAGGAGAAACTATGGAACTCTGTACACAGCAACAGGGTCTGCGGAATGTTGAGATTGGAAGGACGAAAGTGGTTTGAGAATGGTGATCACTTGCGAAGAGATGAGCGAGGTGAGCAAGTAGGAAATTGTTTTTGTACTCAAGTTGGACTGTTATGGTCGCAATAGATGTATTGTTATTTCAAAGCACATCAACAAAATTAGGTATATAAAGAATTAGCTATAGTTATGCTAATACACTGTTTATTGCATTATACGTGGCCTCAGTCCCATTTTTCACTTAAATGTCATACAGTGGCAACGCTAGGGCCCCATTGCCGACTTCATGTAGCATGTATACTTGCACTACAAACCCATCCTCCTGATTTGATTTGCTTGTTATCTTATATTGTGTGACCCCATTATTATAGGATTAAGTTGTACATCCTGTAATATCAGTTTAATATTACACTGTCTACTACTTCAAAGTGATACACTAATATTAAGCAGTGTATCAACATCTATTTCTGCTAGGACATGTATATTCATTGTCCGATTCCGATAGGTGCATTTGCCCCATCCAGAGTACAAGTAACTGAATTTCTAACTAATCCCTCCAGGCAACACCTTTTTATGGAGTCATCTACCGCATATTGTAAACATTTGAACCCGAATAAACGCACACTTTTTACAGGTTAGAGTGTCTTATAGTCAAAACCTCATATACTGGCATTGTGTTCATGAAATGCCGTAACAAGGTAAAGGTTTCTCTGCCTTGGTGCAATTCAACTTACATATATGAAGCAAAAACTATGTTTATAGATTTTGTTCAGGAAACAAGTTTTTGGACAGTAATTCATCTCAATTATTTGTAAATTGGGAATGGTAAGACATGTTACTTTAAATGCTCCCTGCAGACCATTCAACTAACCACATGCTGCTTTACCTGCTATTATTTACTTCCCCTCCATTATATAATCACTCGCCTACTCTGCATCATTCTCACAATCTTCCACTTCTCAGTCTTTCTAGTGCAGAATTGGAATAGAAAGATGGCGAGGGATCAGTACAGGCAGGTGTCTCTGCTAATTTTCGGTTTGATTGCAGGGCTTCTTTCTCAAAACCTGGTGTGTTCCCAGTAATGTCTGCTGCAACTCTGGAAGATCAAAAACGTATTATTCTCCAGACCCCCATGGTGGAAAAAGTCATCACGGAGGTAAGACAATGTCGTACTAATATGCTATTTTTAATACATGCATGTATAATTTGCTAGCTGATATGTAATTATGTTGTTTTCAGGTTCACACCATACACCATCACATGGCTCAGGAGGTGGACATGGAAGTTCGCCACACCATCATAAGACACCCTCACCATGGAAGCTCACCCGCCTTCAAATTGCGGGACTGGAACACCACCAAGTGGAGGACATCATCATTCTTCACCAACTCCTGTCCATAATCCACCCACTCACACTCCCAGTACCCCATCCACGCCAACACATGAAAGCCCTCCGACCATTGACCCGGGAACTCCTTCAACGCCAACTTACGGGAGCCCCCCAAGTGATGAAAGCCCTCCAAGCATAGCCCCAGAAACTCCTTCAACACCAACTACTGGAAGCCCTCCCAGCACAGACCCTGCAACTCCTTCAACCCCAACATATGGAAGCCCTCCTACATATCAGAGCCCTCCGACAGTAGACCCCTGTAACTCCATCAACACCAACATACAGTAGCCCTCCAACAGTAGACCGGTAACTCCTTCAACACCAACATATAGTAGCCCCCCAACAACAGACCCTGTAACTCCGTCAACACAAATACAGCAGCTCCTCCCACAATTGAAAGTCCTCCAAGCATAGCACCAGAAACACCTTCAACCACCAACAACCGGAAGCCCTCCCACTATTGACCCAGTGACACCATTCTACACCGGACATATGGAAGTCCAACAACTCCATCAATTGATCCAGTTACTCCTTCAACACCAATTTCTGGAAGCCCTCCATCTATTGAACCCAGTCACGCCTTCTACACAACATATGGAAGTCCGACTACTCCATCAGTCGACCCCTGTTAGCCCTTCAACACCAACATATGGAAGTCCGACTACTCCATCAGTTGACCAGTAACTCCTTCCACACCAACCACTACGGAAAGTCCGACTACTCCATCAGTTGACCCAGTCACACCTTCTACACCAACATATGGAAGTCCGGACTACTCCATCAGTTGATCCAGTTAGCCCTTCAACACCAACCTATGGAAGTACTCCAACAATTGACCCCAGTTACCCCTACAACACCAACACCAACCTACGGAAGCTCGCCGACTACTCCTTATATTGACCCTGGAACCGGCATTGATCCAAATTCATCACCCTTTCCATGCACGTAAGTCGTGATAATATTCTACCCAGCCTAAATTGTCATTTATAAACACCTATTTCTCAATAATTTTTCTGCAATTATGGTGCTGCATAGTAATTACAACTACTAAAGAAATTTTATTCCTTCAAAATTGCAGTTACTGGAGTACTAACCCAACATTGATATGGGTCTTTTCGGCTTCTATGGAACGACCTTAGGAGGAGCATTTGGCCTTCCTGGTGGGGGCACAGGATCGTAGGGTCTCACCCACTCAATTGGTACAAGCACTTTCAAATACCCGTAACGATGGATACGGGGCGCTATACAGAGAGGGGGCAGCTTCTTTGCTGAACTCCATGGCTATCAGGAGGTTTCCTTTCACAACCAATCAAGTCAGAAACCAGTTTTGTTTCCGCACTTGGTTCCAACTTGGCTGCAGCACAACAAGCACGTACATTTCAAATGGCCAACGAGGGTCGGCTAAAGATGAAGAACTAGTTAACTGAGACCTGTTTATCTTTTTGGTTTAGCATCATTAAAGATAATGCACCGTATTAGGTCTTGTGTGTTAATTTTCTTGTTAATGCATTTTGTGTGTTGTCAGTGATTTCTGATGTATAATAATATTTATGGATATTCTTAAGTATTAATTGTACTAATCTGATTTTGATAATGAAGTGGTACCATCAAAAATAATTAGACGTTAGTTTCCAGTCAAGTGCATGACAAGGCATTTTTCATTAGGCTGTAAATTTGGCCTGAAAATCACAAGCAGCCGGCTGGAAAAGCTTGCTCAAAAGTATACTAACTAGAAATGAACTCTATATTTATCAGGAAAAGAGTTACAAAGGGCGCAATGATGTCCAGTGCAGAGTAACTAATAAAAAACCAGCCTCCAGACTGGGCAGTAATATAAATGTAGAAAGAAATTACAAACAAAATGCAGCAGAACAGTTATGATAGAAAACAGATGACACCAGCTGGTTAAATTCAGTAGTTGATCGGCACTTCAGCACTGGGACAAGGCCTGTTATGTGTTCTGACATTCTAGCTGTAATTTGAGGTCAAGTAGCTTGGGTTTATAATCAACTCGTTGCTGTTGTTTACCTTATGCGTCTTAACTCCAAAGGTTGATTTCTGACAAATAAATAAAAAAATCCTAAAATGAAACAATTCTAACACAGAAATCAAGTGTTAAATCTTGATGTTAATTCATGCAAGGAATTGGCAATATTGGCGTTTACTTGATAACTTGGTAAATAAACAACCTTATGTTAGGTCTGGACTCAAGAATTTCATTTTTAATGATAGATCTGGTTCAGAAGACATGTTTTCATGTAAAAAAATCATTTGAATTTGGAGCAACTTTATTGCATTTATTTACCAGTTCATATTTGAACTGATAATTACTCAAACTTATGTTATTGGAAATCTATCATTTGAAATAAATTCCATGTATTCAGAACCCATGCTCTGCACCTGAACATTTAATTGGCAGTAAGTGATACAATGAAAAGTTTAATGCGGTCATGTAGAGAGACATGGCTATGATAAGATATAAAGAGGAGTGAATCTCATAAAAATCAACTACTACTCCCGGGACAACTAGATACTACTAGTTTTTTTTTTTTACATTTGTTTGGATGAGTGGTGATCATTTCTTGAGCATTTATTTGCATTCATGCCTGTAAGAAAAGTAATTTAATTTTGTACAATAAATGAATACCAACCAAATCAGAGGGAGGATGAAGAATTGATAACACCTCAGGACACTTCACTGGGGGGCATCTTTTCTGAGCCGCAACAATGACAGATCTGCTATTTAATTCTCATCAAATAATTAACCAAATCAACTCTTTCCACTACGCGCAACTTCATAAGTGCAACGGTTTCCACCCCTCCACAACATGTTAATCACAGATATGCAGTGCTATAATGTTCTGGATAAATTGCGATATAATCAATTTAAGTGTATTTTAACATGCCAAAAAACCAGAGTCAACCAGATGAACATTACTGTTTGTTGCCAGATGTAACTGGAAGAACATTATTTGTGCTACCAGGCTAGTGGCTACAGAATTGAAATACCCCCCTAGAGTGGAGTAAATATTGTGGGGGAGAGGGGGGGGGGCATCAGATTGAACTCCCAACTAATAGTTGCAGTGTTTGCAGAAAGTGTGAAGCTATTATGTTTCTATTGTTTACCTCTGTATCCTTAAGCTGTCACCTAGCATTATTTGATTTGTATGCCAAATACTTTCACATATTTATCAACACGAGCGCGGAAAAAATAGTTAATGATCATTACATTTTACAGTGATGGATACATAACCGTTGGTCGTTTACAATATCTACTTAATTCCTCGAGGGAGGAGAAAAGAATTGATTGACATGAATCATATAATAAACTCTTCAAATAAAGGTGGAAGAATACTAATGTAGTTGCATTCATCATGACACTCGTAGCATTATAAATTATCCCAGTATGTCAACGGGATGAGGAACACAGATTCAGTGGACTACAATAGAAAAGAATTATACAGCTGAAGGGGCACAAACTGAACTTTGAAGGGAACTTAGGACTATCTGTAGTTAACCTTCAATTTTCTTCTTTCTTTTTTTCTGTGCTACAATTATACAATGCACTCTTTTCTCTGCATGATTAAAGCAAACCCTTTTCTCTGCATGATTCAATAGTTTCAGCGCACAAGTCACCTGTACTCTTGGTTCCGTGTGCAAACTCGAACCAATGTCCATCAGCTTCTTCGAAGAACAAGGGAATAATTTTTGGTTGACTTGTCTAAGCTCTCAAATCTACTCAGATGAGAATTAATTTCATTGTAAATTGCAAGTGTAGAGGATGAAATAGTAAATACAGAATTAATCATTGATAAAAATATTCCTTGGTACGTACTCAGTTTGTATATCTCTGTTGGGGTACTTGAGGACTAAGTGAATGTGCAATGTCAAAGATGTTTAAAGTATGTGTGGAGCAAATGTATCTTCCCTTAGCTAGAGGATGCTCAAAGAGGTAAATGTGAGCATTGCATACATCATCCACATGCACAACGGATGTTCCATTCAGGCATATCAATGAAGCCATGGTAGCTTTACTCTTCTACAATATGATCATGTGGTGACGATATTTAGTTCTATTATTCAAGAGAAACATGTGTCTACAAGATATGCAATGCCCATGTTTAACAAAGAGCGTATATAGAGTAATGAAATCAGAAAATTGAAAGAATTATAAGAAATTGACTTACTAGTATATAGGAAATTGCAATGTCAATGCTGTAGCCTGTGTAAGGAGTTATGAAGTGGCCAAACACAAGGGAAGGATGAACAGTCACCATATCAATCCCGTTTTCTTCAGCATATTTCCATGCAGCTTTCTCAGCAACAGTTTTTTCTGCCAAATATTTCTGCAGTTGGTCGAATTTGATATTGATCCTTAGAAATGTTTTCTTCTAGTTATGCACATGTAACTAGAGCTTGCTGAGTATACCTTTCAGGGGACACTAAATCCCCACAAGGGCCACAACAGTAAATAAGGCTAAGCTATATTCTATACAAGATACTACTCCTAGTTACCATTATTTGACACAACCTTGATGTGCATATTAACTTGATCTAACAACACTTTAAGTACAAAAGATGGTACTAGAGCTCCCAAAAGTTATTGATTTTTCTTATGCATATTAAATAATACAGCGGCTAGTTTGTGCTTAATTTTCATAAGACTAAGCCAAACAGAGAGTGGTTCACAAAAATAAAACAGAGAGAAGTGGACGTATATATACAGTAGCTTGGTCATGGACAAGAAGTTCCATAGGGGAGGCCATATGGAAGACACCTTCACAACCATGAAATGCATCGTCATAACTACTTTCCTCAGCTAGATCTGCCTTCCACAAGGTCAAGTGTGTATTAGCGTTTGGCAACTCCGACAGATGCTTCACTTTTTTCTCGTTTCCTGCACATATACTTCAATTTAATAAAAAATGTGCATTATCTATAGAAAAAATTATTTTATGAGAAAGGTATAGCAAGTACACACCTGATGTTGATGGCAATAACTTCAAAACAGAATTTAGGAAGACAAGATCTGTGTTGTTGTGTGTGTATAAGCTTTCAAAAAACAACAACATGATAGAGATGATCGAGGTACTAGAAGATTTATATACAGGAAAGGAAATAATTACATGCATGACTGGTGATACATACCAGGATCCCGGACGGTAGCTCTGACATGGTACCGTCTTTCTAGAAGTCTCATTACAAGCCAGGACCCGATGTACCCTGATGCTCCGGTCACACACACTGTCCTCTTTCCCTCCATCCTATTACAGAAATCTGTTGTTAGCTAGTATAATAGCTTTTAACAATAATTTTGTACAATTATGTGTATTAATAACAAACTGTTTGGTTGTAGTATAATAGATAAGGGGAACATAGCTGATATCAAGACATTTAAAATATTTCTTTTTCTATGCCAGTTCCAAATTTGATTAGGTAGACTGCACCATCAAAGCGCCCTATCAGGTTTATCTGGTGTTGATTACCGAAAGAAAGAAGTTTGGCGCTGATGCAGATGGTACATTAGGCAGTCAAGAAATCAACAGTTTTTCCATTTGTTTGATTCTGCCACTTACCAGTAATTTTATCATCTTTAATGTCTTTATTTTGCGATTCAGTCTGAGATTTTTGTAGTAATGATCTTTGAAACAAATTTAGTCCATTTTTGCTGAGACATTGAACCAGGTCCCATTACATTACAGATAAACCAGGTCCCATTACATTACAGAGAAGCAAAATCACTAGTTTTTATACAGCAGCAACCAGGATGACACTGTTTAGCGCAAAACTAATGCAATCAAAGAATCTTCTATCAATATGGTGTACTACAACAAACTCAACTCTAACGATATGACTTTGGTCTGTTTGAAGAATTTATGTAGGACTGGAGGAGGCTGAGTGATCTAGGCAATTTGGTTTGCTACAAGTCAAAATATTAGTGCCTTGTTTGAGTTACGAAAACTAAAATGATGGAATACCTAACCAAAAACCATGGTTCAGCTTACCCAAACCTGCTCAACTATTATGTTCCTTACAGATTTATTGAAATGACAAATGGATTCCCAGGAATATGTACTAATCCAGGCACTACTCATATTTTTATTGGAGAGTGTTCTGATATAACTTTAATTTAGTATACAGAAAATTCAACATGCCTGCTTATAATTATTGCCGATTTATTGTTTACAGGGCAGCTATGCCCCCTGTATAGCACCCGGTACGTAAAATCCCACTGTTACTGCTAATCAAAATAATTTTAATGCAACATAATCCAGTAAGAAATCATTAGATCAGAGTCTAAAGTCATGTAATGGCACCCGCATGAACGCATAAACTTTAAGCATTACGCGTGGTTGCTGCCCACCATTTCTCAACAAACACTGGGGGATAGGCCATTCAGGGAAGGTTCATCTCTCTGGCTCCTTGTTTTGAATATACATTTAGTTACAGTAACTAACAAAATAAGGAACATACACTTCACTTTTCAAGCTGTACATTATTTGTTTCCTTTAGCAAGACTTCTCTCCGGTCCTATCCAGGTGGCTATATCTAAGATGCTTCCTTTTGTCGCATGGTCAACAATGATCCCACCACAAATAGCAAACTCTTCTCATTCATAACCATAACAAACATACACAAAAAACCTGTCATCTCGAAAACTTCTTAAACAGTATTTATTCTTATTACGCAGTATTCTCAGTCTAATTTAGCAATTATCTCTTTTGCTTCTGCTCATTTCCATGCACATGGCACCCAAGCACCCCTAGCAGATGCCAATTCTACCAACACGCAGACAACATGGGTGATCAGCGTG